>NW_022111361.1:3388188-3397849 GCF_000313985.2 Echinops telfairi | reverse complement strand
GGGGGGGGGGTCACCGCCACATGAGGAACTGTATGAAAGGGTCGCGGCACGAGGAAGGTGGAGAACCACTGCTCTGCAGGATGAACTGACACGACACTGTAACTGCACCAGTGAGCTCTGTCCTGTTGTACATAGGGTTCCCAATTGAAACTTGCCCGCACGGAACAACCATGTTGATGGAAGCAGGTGGCCACAGGACACATCTTTCTTCCATAGAGCAGCTGGTGGTTTCAAATCTCTGGCCTCTGGCCAGCAGCTGAGGGCTTGTCCCTTCTGCCAGCAGGGCTCCTGGGACCTGTGCTAGGCCCTGGGAGTCCATCACTACACACCATGGAAGACTGATCACTGCTTTCTGAATCTTATGGGTGAAGGCAGGCACAACACAGAGATCATTTCAGATGGAGTCAGCCCGTGAACACAGTAAAGATGGTGTTGTGCAAAGCAAACCCATCGAGTGAGTTCTGCTTACAATAGACCCTCTCTGCAGGGTTTCTGCCGCTGTCAATCTTGACAGGAGCAGACAGACCTCATCTCTCTCCCTCGGAATGGCTGATGAGTTTGAACTGCCCACCTCGCAGTTAGCAGCCCAGGGCTTTAACCCACAGCACCACCAGGGCTCCTGGGCCACAGTGTTCCAGCCAGGAACAGCAGTGCGTAGAGACCTTCTTACAGGAAGTTCCTGGTTGTTTTCAGGACCCAGATCACCCAGGAAAAGTGGTCGGAATAAAGCATCCGGACCTTATTCTGTGTAGTGCAAAGGGTTTCTTAGGGAGAAGGATGAAGAATGTGATGAATTTTTATTCCATCAAATTTTGGGGGGGGTGTTTGTGCACCAGCCTGTGTGATCAGGAGGTGTCAGTGGAATCAGGTATCAGGCATCAAACACCCAGAACAAAAAATCATACCAATGTGAATGAGGGGGAGCACAGATTGGAGACCCAAAGCCCAATTGTAACAGTTGGACGTCCCCTTACAGAAGGGTCACAGGGAAGAGATGAGTCAGTCAGGGTGCAGTATAGCACAATGAAACACACAACTTTCCTCTAGTTCTTTAATGCTCCCCCCCCCCCCCACTATCATGACCCCAATTCTACCTTACAAATCTGGCTAGACCAGAGCATGTACACGGGTACAGATAAGAGCTGGAAACACAGGGAATCCAGGACAGATAAACCCCTCAGGACCAATAATGAGTGTAGTGATACCAGAAGGCTAAGGGAAAGGTGGGGGGAGAAAGGGGAAACCATCACAATGATTGATAGATTACCCCTTCCCAGAGGGATGGACACCAGAAAGTGGGTGAAGGGAGACCGGTCAGTGTAAGGTATTAAGAAAAAATTATAAATTATCAAGGGTTCATGAGGGAGGGAGGGTGGGGAAAGAGGGAGAATGAGCTGATACCAAGGCTCAAGTAGAAAGAAAATGTTTTGAAAAGGATGTTGACAACATATGTACAAATGTGCTTGACATGATGGATGTATGGAATATGATAAGAGCTGTACAAGCCCCCAATGAGATGATTTTCTTTTTAGTGTGTGTGTGCATTTGGGGAGGGGATGGTTAACTGGGCCCCCCTACCCTCGTCTCCGTGGCTGAGGCTGCAGGAGCCCCCGGAACCCCCTATTCTACATGACACACTGCGGAAGCCTCCAGCCCAGACAGGTCCCAGAATCCCGAGCAACGCATGACTCCCACCAGGTCCATGGCAGTTTTTGTTAATCCCAAGGCCACATGTTGGCAACATCTCATCCTTTTTCCCCTCCTAAATCTCAATACTGTGGTGGACTCTCAAAGTGCTGAGATCGCACATTCTTTGGCCACTGACGAATGTCCCCGCATGACCGCCAAAAAAAAAAAGGGGGTGTCATCGGTCATACTGGCACGGAACGCATTCCAGAGACACCAGGAGAGTTAACCTGCTCTCAGCTAGGGGAGGGACCATGCATCTGTATCTCAGTCAAACTCAGGATGGGGTGTGTGTGTGTGTGTGTGTGTGTGTGTGTGTGTGTGTGTAACTTCATCAAGACCATTTCAGGTGAAGAGAAAGGTTCAGCAGTTAGAACCATTCGAGCACACCCAGGCTCGGCTGTAAGCTCAGGCCAGGCACCCAGGATGCACCCAGCCGTTGCCAGCCAGCCAGAGGAGTGTAGATCTTGTGGGTCCCACGGGCGTCTTTCATAATTAACAAACAGTGGCAACCCACGCTGGTCCTTAGAAGTTGGCAGAGGTGCTGGTGAGGTCGGTGGATGGACACCCGTCTCCCCGGGCTGCAGATGTGGAACGACATGATTTGGGTAAATTGCGTCACCCGCTGGACCCACAGTGGGTTCTGGCATCCAGGCCTGTGACTAATAGTGGCCCTTTCACACGCCTGTGTGCGTCCAGATGGCCATCCGGTGGGGCCGGTGGGACCGGCTGTTTCACCAGGAGCGGGTATGCCCTCTGGGTGGCCCTCCTGCTCTCTCTCTCTCTCTCTCTCTCTCTGTTCTGGAAGTTCCCCTGGCAGGTGGGACTGTGGTAGAGAAGGTCACAAACAGAGACCATGACCTGTCAGGATGAAGCCATTGGATCAAACACGGGTTGGGGTAAGACTTGGGCAGTCATACCACAGATACATTTTGATATGAAAGTAGAGATTCCCGTGCAATCGGGAAAGAGCTGTTTCTAACCTGAAGCTGTGAACATGAGTGCCTTCCTGACAGCCCCCCCCCCACACACACACACACAGAAGGACCATCGGATGGTCCTTCTGGTTCCATGCCCACTCTCGAATCGGCTTCAATGAATGCCCGTGGGACCACGTGAGCTCTGTGGAAAAGAGACACATTCCTGACCTGATTATCGTCGTCCACATCCGGATTTACCTGCACCCCACCCACTTGGGTCGGGTTTGGGGAGCAGTGAAAAAACCGGTATCTTCTACCCGTGAATCACGCTCCCAGCCCCGTGCCACTGCCTGTCGGGTTCGTTCGCCAGGCAGCTTGCTGGCAGAATGGGCGCCAGCGCAGAAGGCGGCCTGAAGAGTGTGGAGGGGGAAGGCCCGGCCACTGGTGGCGTGGGCCATTGGCTACGCTGAGATGGCTGAAGGTCATCGGGCCGAGGCCTGGCTCGTGGCTTTGGATATGAAGTCCCCTGAGGGCCCGCCTGGAGAAGGGAGGTCAAGAAGAGAAGGAGCCTTCATGGGCTTGTGCTGCCCGGGGCCCTGCGGTGCAGCAGGCAGGAGCCAGGTACTCTGGGACTGCCTTCCCTCGTCGAGGTGGCTGGGCGGAGGAGGGGGGATCTTCATGCTGTGTCAGCGCACCCCTGGCTATCTGGGCCTTCCCCTGGTGGGAGTGCACTCTGCTGGGTCATTGATGTCCCAGAGAGGCGCCTGGGCCACTCTCGGCTCTTTGGACCTAGACTGTATGCTGCCCAAGCAGAGGGGCCGGCCCACAGCAGTTAAACGCGTGCAGTGATCACCAGATTGCTTGTTTCCACTCTGAAAAGGCAGGGGGCATCCCCCTCCCCCCGCGGAGTACATAGGGTGTTTCTAGGTAAGGGTTTGCTCCGGCACCTTCTGCCTCGCCCTCAGGCTCTGCCTTCACCTCCTGGTGAAGAGCTCCCTAGAACACACACACCACTTTGTACTGACTTCCATCACCCTTTTTCCGAGGGCAGATGAGGTCTGACGCGTCCCGTCTTGTTCCTGCCGGACGTAAGCCCTGCACACAGGCGTTGTTGATGGGCAGGGCTCCCCGCGGGGCCGGCCTTGGGGTGCTGGGACGACACCCTTGCCAGATCTCACCAGCGCCTGAGAAGCTGGCTGTCTTCCTTCCCCCGGGGAACCCGCTTCCAAGCACGGGAGGCAGGAAAGAGACTCGGGTGAGATGCAGAGAGGAAAAAATGAAAGACCCCTGCAGAATGAAAAGAACCCCCCAAAAAACAAACCAGGAAGTCGTTTGATGATGAGTCTTTGTACCTGGTCTGTCATTTCCGTCTGACGCCCCACTGTCAGAAATAAAAGGCTCTGAAAACAAGCTTTAGGTGAAGGGTCTCAGTTACCAAGTTTGATGTAAGGAAGACGATGGGGGCGGGGTGGGGGGGGCCAAGGTTTGGCGGGGGAGGGGGTGTAGGGAGTGGATGGACTGGGGCATTCCCAAACGAACCCGCTGCAGCTTTGCCGCAGCATGCGTTCCTTCCTTGTTATAATAGAAATGACTGACAGGTAGACAGAGCCCAGTCAGGTAAAGCTGGGCTGCTAACCACAGGTCTGAGGTTCAAACCCGCCCTCCACTCCTCAGGAAAAAGACTTGGTGTCCGGTGCTGTAACGAGGTACAGCCTTGGGAATGCCCCTGCAGAGTCCCCGTGAGTCCAAACTGACTCGATGGCAGTGGGCTTTGGGCACACTGATTGGATGAGGGTTTGCTCGTGGCCTGGCTCGGCTGTGTCGTGAGCACCCGAACATTTTGAGTCAGGCTGTGAAGCTCTGTCTCAGAGGTCGAGTCCGTGGCCCAACAAGCTCTGTTGAGGCTGCCTTGGGCTGCCGTGACATTGGGCGGGGATCCAGCAGGGTTCGGGTCTGGGCATGAAGGTTAACGGCGGATCAGACACACAGGAATGCCATTGTGCCTGAGATGCTTCCAGGAGGCGTTCCTAAGGCAGTGTGCTGCTGGGCAGTTGGCACGCGTGGTTGCTAACTGAAAGGTCGGATCCTGGGAAGAAAGGCCTGGCTAAACGCTTGTGGAGAGTCAGCCCCGGCACGGCCCCCGGGGCACAGCTCCACCGAGAGCCACAAAGGGCCACCATGTAGCAGAGTCACGTGACCAGGACAGGTGTTTAAGTGGTGAGGAGGAGAAAGGCCCAGGAACCTAAGAGGACTGTGGAGGGTCTGGGTCAGTGTACATGTGTGGAATGACCACAGCAGCAGCAGCCACAAATCCGAAGAGATCCTTGTTTCGAACGAAGAGGTCCGAACGCTATGGCGGTGTGTGTGGAGGCTTGGTGGCCGTGTCTCAAAGCCATGGCAGTGTGTGTGGAGGCTTGGTGGCCGTGTCTCCGTGTGGAGGCTTGGTGGCCGTGTCTCCGTGTGGAGGCTTGGTGGCCGTCCCTGTGACCCAGCTGCCATCCAGTCTTTGTGGCTCACGTGAGCCTCTCCACAGAGCAGGGTAGAAGTAGGGTAGAACTGGCCCTGTGGGTTTCTCAGACTGTACCTCTCCGGGAGTGGAAAGCATCATCTTTCTCCCATAGAGTGGCTGGTGGATTTGAACTGCCGACTGCAAGGTCTGCAGCCCAATGCCTAACTACTGTGTCACTAGAACATCCGCCTTGGCGAGGCCCTTCTGTGTCAGCCGAGTTTCCTAACGTCAGGCGGGTGGGGGAGACGTGTGCTAGAGGACTGACTTGGGACCACACTGGACACTGCTGAGCGGGTGAGCAAGGGCCCGTGGGGTCCCCTGTATCTCCCCAGTATGCACAGCCCTTCCCTTTCAAATCACTTCCTTTCCATCTCTTTGACTTCAGACAATGGGCCCTGATTCCCTCGCAGCCCTAAGACCCGTGCTGGTCCTGTCACTGCCTCCTTAAGTCTTCCTAGGGCCTTAGTGGTTACCTGTTGGGCCGAGTTCCCAGGGTCAGCAGTTTAAAACCAGCGGCCACTCCTCGGGAGAAAGGCGGAACTGTCTCCTCCTGCAAAGAGTTGTGTTGTTGGGAATCCCACAGGGGCAGGTGTGCTCTGTCTGTGTGGTTGCTCTGAGTCAGCATCTGTTTGACGATTTGGGGGGTGAGTGTTGGTCTAGGAGCCCCTGGGGCGCAGTGGTTACGCATTGGGCTGCTGTCTCGGAAGGTCAGCAGATCTAAACCACGAGCTGCTCCGTGGGAGAAAGATGGGGCTTTCTATTCCCATAGAGTTCCGGCCTCGGGAACTCAACAGGGGCCGTGGCACCCCATCCTGTGGGGCCACTGTGAGTCGGCATGGACTTGATAGCAGTGAGTATTTTTGAGTGTTGACCTGAGAATCAAAACTAACTCAGACGAGACCCAACTCTGAGGATGCAAGCTTCTTTGGGACGAAAGACACACCCCGCTGTCTCCGCTGACTTGGGACCACACTGGACACAGGTCAGGATCCCGAGGCCGGAGCCCTCAGTGTTGCTTAACCTGCGGTCACACAAGTGATGGGAGAAGATCTGGAATTGAGACAGTCCCTGGGGATGGGCTTTGTCCCCCAGCCCACCTCCCTTTCTTTCCTTTTTATCATTTTATTGGGGACTCGTACAGTTCTTACCACAATCCATACATACATCCCTTGTGTTAAGCATACTTTTAAGTTTGTTGCCACCGTCATCCTCAAAACATCATCTTTCCACTTGAACCCATGGTGTCAGCTCCTCTTTTTGCCCTCCTCCCCCACCCTGCCTCCCTCATGAAACCTTGATAATTCATAAATTATTATTTTGTTATGTCTTACACCGACCACTGTCTCCCTTCACCCACTTTTCTGTTGTCCGTCCCCCAGGGAAGGAGCTATGCCTAGATCCTTGAGATTGGTTCCACCTTTCTCCCACCACCTTCCCCTTCCCCTCCTGGTATTGCTACCTTCATTGTTGGTCCTGAGGGGGTTATCTGTCCTGGATTCCCTGTGTACATGCTCTGATCTTTCTTAAGATTCACTCGGGCATGAGCCCCCGACACTGCCTCTGTGCCCCAGAATTCTGCTTTCTGGCCTGCTCCGCCTTCAGCCAAGGAGCCCCCGTGGCATAGCGGTTATGCTTCGGGCTGCCCTCCTCAAGGCCGGCAGTTTGAAACCACCAGCTGCTCAGAAGGAGAGCCACGGGACTTTCCGTAAGAGTCGGCATCCGCTCGATGGCAGTGAGTCTGTCCTCCTTCTGTGAGACACACAGGGCACGGGGCGTGTGCGGACGGAGCCGTGTTCCTGCCAGGCAGCCCCGTGATTCGCCGTCACCGTCCCTCTGGTCTGACCCTGCTGCAGAGCCGTCTCCTGTCAAGGCTGTGTCCTGATTGCTGTGCCACACGGAGTCTACTGGTGGGAGAGCAATGTGGTTGTAGTGAGAGGGGAATCTCCGTGCCCGCTTATTGATCGTGCTCTCCTGGGGAATCTCCTTCCGAGAATTGGACACAGGGCTGCTCAGACACACGTGGGGCCACACGATTCGTAATCATGGATGGGAGAGCCATGATATCAGCATGCACACGCCACACACTTAGGTTGTGCCGACGAATGCGTATCCGCAGATACCGAACCCGCACTCACGCACACGTGCAGACGCACGCAGACACCTCGCGACATCAAATCCTTAAACATGGTGACTGGCTCTGGCCATCCGGGGCTCACACCGTTGTCCTACGGGAAAGGTGCCTAAGAAAAAGGCATGTTGTCAAAGACCGGCCGGGGTGAGCATCAGGGCCCGTGAGTGGGCGTGTGTCTGCAGAAGTTCCCCCGCCTGAGTGACAAGCCTTTGAGCAAGCCACGCAGGCAGAGGGCACCGGAGCAGCCCTCCTTGTCCAGGGCCTGCGTTTCCACGAGCCCGCGGATGCCTGTCAGCGTCCTGTCATCACCAACCCAATGGCTTTCTTCCAGCCAACTGCTTTCCCCTGAAAGCCCGCGGCGCAGGGGCAGCTCTTCTGAGATGAACCGCTGTCCGATTCCAGCAGCTCTCGGGGGCCGTGAAGGTCAGCTGCTTCCATCCAGCCGCTGAATCCAGCGTGCCGCTCAACCCCGTCATTGCCGGGGCCTGCAGGGGGCTCTGGTACAGTCGAACCCCGGACCTCGACGCTGGTCCGTTCTAGGAGCAGCGTCGAGATGCAGTGCAGTGGCGTTCCCAATCAATTTCTCCCACGAGAAAGAACTGAACACGGAGCAATCCGGTCTCGACCACCAAGTTTTTATCCTACCCTTGCGTTTTTATACAAAACATGGTGTAGACATTTCAAAGTAACTAAGTTCAGAGTTAAACAATATAAGTTAAATAAGAAACATCATTTTAAAAGTTTTTAACAACGGCAGGGTAGCCCATACCTTGAGGCGGATGAGGATCTGGATCTGTGGACCCGGAGGTGGAGAGGAGGTGGGAGAGAGTCGTTGTTCGGAAGGGGAATCCCCTTCCATAAAGCCAACTGTAGCTGCTTTTCAGCCGTTTCGACTCTTCTTTGCCTTTTTTTCACTACGAGTTGGCTGGCTTTCTTTAAAAAAATGTGGTCTGCTGTTGGTATTTCCCTAACTGTTCTCTAAAAGGGCTTACTAAGTTATTATCAACAATATCAATCGATAACACAGTTAACCAATTCCTTATCATGATGATTCTTTTAAAAAAATTCTTTCTTTGGACCCATGTTTTTTATCCAAAAACAGTTAAAAAAGCCAAAACACTAAGAAAAGTATAGCAAAACACTTGGAACACAGCCGCAAAAGGTTAAGCAACGCGTACTAACAATGCCAACCAACGCCAATTGAACAAAACTGCTTTTGTTTACAAAAATCATGTGCTCGGGTTGGATTCCGATGTTTCGTTTGAGCTCTGATGCAAAATTTTCTTGACATTTCGCATTGAAATCCGATTACGTCAAGTACTGATGCGGTCGAGTACCGGGTCCTACTGAACCTAAAATAGCACAGAGTGAACGGTCTGCCTGTCTTGTGTTTGTGAACATTTCTCTTTACCTAGGAAGACAGGAGCAAGGAAGTTCCACCACCTTAACATCTGGGTCAGGGGCCTTGTGTGTGAGAGAACGTTGCTGGGTTGCTTGAAATCACCCTCATAGGAACTTTGCCCAAATACTTGGCGACAAACATGGGCTCCACTCAGGAGTCTGTTCTGGAAATTCCTGGAGCCTGGCCGTGAGCTTGGTTTCCCCACCCCTGTCCCCCAGGAACCTGAGCAAACCTGGCAAGGGGACTGGCACCCCCCTGGAAAGTTAGGAGCCTGGCATGGATGGCTGGTATTCCCCATCATCTCCTTCTGTGGGAAGGCCTTGAAGGGGACTATATAGTTATATCATTGTTTGTCAAGTTCAGAGGGTCAAGAGTGAAGGGGTGGAGTCTGGCCTGTCAATCAGGTCACAGCCAATGAGGCCTCGGTGTGGGCATGGCCTTCTCCTGAGGATTCTGGGAACTCCTGTCTTCCTCCCTCAAGGTGGGAGAAACTCTGCTCACTACCTGAGAGACATTGCTGACAAGACACATGGAGCTATGCCAATGGCCTGAGCTGGATCAACCATGTGGAAACCCCTGCCAGTATTAAGATGCTTACAAGGCCAGTGGATCCACAAGAATTCCCACCCACTGGCCTGTGATCTTCCTCCATTCAGCGTCATTGCATCTCGTGTAAGTCTGAAGAGGATTTTATAGATTGGTATCAGACATATGGGCTAAGATTGGACTTAGGGACTTGATCTGGACTGAGCTGGGATGTTTTCTCAATATTCAATTGCTCTTGTCTATAAAGCTCTTTCTTAGACACAGATGAGTGTCTAGGAATTTGTTTCTCGGGTCTTGAGTCTAACACAGGGACGGACTCCAAGGGCAGGGGGTGGTGACCTCATCTGGGGTCGCAGACCCACCCTGGATACAGAAGGTTTCTGTCTGGTTGACCTCACTGGTCGGTCTCACACCTCTCCCACGAGATGGAAGAGGTGGGAGGGGGAGGGGCTGTGAAAAGAAACAGA
>NW_022111361.1:3327880-3387548 GCF_000313985.2 Echinops telfairi | reverse complement strand
CACACACACACACACACACACACACACACACACACACACACACAGAGTCCTTGATTCGGGTGTGCCAAAACCTGGGTTCCCAGAGACCAAGCCCCTCCGTCTGCTGGAAAGAGCCCAGGTACCCTAAGTTTGGGTTTTGTCCCCACTTTGTGGCTTAAAATTCGGTCCTAAGGATCTGTCATCTGTAGGCCTTCCTGGTGTTTGCTGACCTCACCCTGTAAAGAAAAAAAAAAAGGTTTCTGGCTTAGTCCTGAGAGCATCAGACAGAAGGCACAAATTCACCTCACAGGAGCGGCTCACTCCCGGCCGCCTTGACGGGCACCAGCTAGAAAAATGCCCTTGAGAGTCCACTGTCTTGAAGGATTGGGGAGGGCATGTAGCAAGGAGCACTTATGGGGCGGACAGTGTGTTCTCACACACGCTCCGTCAAAAGGCTCCCTCAGAGTGGCTGGCGGGCCTCCAATCTAGCAGGGGTCCCCGTAAAGATGAAAACACAAAATATCCTTGGTCCCACGCAACCGGTGATGTTTTTGGTGTCTATACGTGAACGATATAATCGGTTGCACCATGAAGAAAACGCAAAAACATGAGGGTATTGAAAAAGACAATGCTGAGTACAGACTGACAGATTTATTTAGACTATAAACGTATTTCCCTCCCACCCCACACCCAACCCATGACCCAAACAGTGAAGTACCAGACTGTTGTTTTATGTCTTTTTGTTGTTGTTTAGATTTTTTATTAAAAGATCATTTTATTGGGTGCTCTTACAGCTCTTATAACAATCTATACATCAGTTGTATCAAGGATATTTGTTGCCATCATAATTATCTAAACATTTAATTTCTATTTGAGCCCTTGGTATCAGATCCTCTCCCCCTCCACAGTGACCCATGATAAATTATAAATTATGATTATTTTCATGTCTTACACAGACTGCTGTCTCCCTCCCCCCATGGTTTCTGTTGTTCATTGAGGGGTGTTATGTTTCGATCACTGAGATTGGTTCCCCCTTACCCCCCTTGTCCCCCCACCTTCTCCCTACCCTCCTGGTATCGCTTCGCCCCTTCCTGTCCCTGGATTCCGTGTGTTGTAAGCTCTTATCTCTTGTCTGTATGTGTGCACAGGCTCCCATCTGGCCCGCAGTGAAAGGCAGGACTGGGGTCATGGTAGTGGGGGGTGAGGAAGCCTCAAGGAACCAGAGGACTAGTGTGTGTTTCATGGGTGCTATACGTCACCCTGGTTGACCCATCCCTTCCTTGTGACCCTCCTGGCAGAGGTTTTATGTCTCTTGCCTCCCCTTTTGGGTGTGTGGGTTGAGGCGTCTGTGTGGCTGGCCCCGTGCCCGAGACTGGAGCAGCAGGGTAAGCGCTGCCACCTTGCCCAGGGATGGGGGGCAGCTGACGGCTGGCAAGAGTTGGGGCGCTTGCTGTCAGACAGCTCCCAGCAGGAAAGGGTATTTGCCTGAACTTTCCCATGTGAACAAACCCAAAATGACACACAATGGATCGGGGTGATTAATTGGAACCAGGTCACCGTGTTCCGGCCCATGGAAGGTTCAGAAGGAGAGGTGTCCCAAATCCCGAGAGGATTGGAGCAGTCCGAGGAATTGGCGCCGTTCCTGCACAGACGGTGAACAGTGGTGGTTGGTTTGCTGTGTGCACATCGATTGAGGAGGCTGAGCTGGGGAACGATTTCTTGAGGGTCCAGCCGGTAATGTTTCCCAGAGTGGGCAATCTGGGGGCGGGGGGGGGGGGGGGGGGGGGGGGGGCGCGTATTGAGGGGCAGAAGGAGACTCCTGCACTGCATCCTGCATTGTGGGAAACAGCACAATCGTGTTTTAAACTGCCAGCGGGGGTGCCAAGTAATTTTTCCCCTCTGTCTTTCTGAAAAGGGTGCGGCAGCCCCACTGAGTTTGGGAAGCTACAACCTGCGCAGTAAGACATCGGCTCATTTCCCCCACCTATGATGTTGCCCTTGAAGAGCGAGGGGGAGGAGCTCTTTCCAAGAGTGCGTATCGGCGATGTCCCAATAATGTGGGCGTTTCCCTCTGAGGCTTTCTTACAGTTAAAACCCCTGTGCCAAAGTTCCACCAGCAGTTTTAGTGTCTGCAAGGATGGCCACCCCCCACTCACATAGAAAATGCCCCTGCCTGGGTCTCTGTCACACACACACACACACACACACACACACACACGTACACACGTGCTGCCCCCTCACACTGACTGAGCTCCTGCAATTCAGTCCTGCTACTTCCAGATAGGAGTTGGGGGGAGAGGGGAGGGAGGGAAGGAAGGGTGTGTGTGTGTGGGTGGGTGGGTGGGTGTGGTGTGTCTCGGGTTTTCACCTAGAGGCTGACACATTCAATCAGCCTTCCTCCAGTCCCCACTTCATCCCCCACCTTCCTCCGCCTTATGGCTGCTCTCTCTCTCTCTCTCTCTCTGTATTTATAAAAACACACAAAAGGTTAGCATCTATTTATACATTTTCCAATTACCTTTTCTGTTCCTGTTTGCTGGTAGCTGAGGGGGAAGTGTCTCTATGGGGTGGCTGAGAATTGAAATATGCAGAACACCAGGGTCCTTGTGGGGTGTGGGGCGAGCGTGAGAAACCAGGGCTTGGGTCACTGGTCCCCGCATTGTGTTGAGCTCCTGGAGGGCGCGTGCAGCTGCAGCTGCTGCTCTGCCCTCTGGCTTGATCTCCGCTGCAGGCCAGCTTAAGCGGGACCATTGATGTCATGCAAAGGGCCCCAGGCTCTTGAACCCCTAAACCCATGTCCCCTTCTGCCTCCTCTCACCCACCTCTACTCTCTAAACACCCTTTTAACCTCTGAATGCCTGTTTTTAAGCCAAAGAGAAAACCAGGGTTTTTTTGTTTTGGGGGGGTCTCTCCTAGGTATTGGGGAGACTAATCACCAAGCATTTGGTTCCTTGGGGTTTGAGGGGCTGTTTTTAAGTCTCCTCTCGTGGGTATTGACTGGCCTCTCCAGAGGAGTGGAGAGAGGCCTGCATTTCCTGTTGTGAGAGAAGCAGCCAGCCAGCGTTTTCCTTCCGAGTTTTGTTTTGTCCACTGTCCTGGTTGGGGAGACGCGTCTGGGTGGCAGTTGTGTCCCTACAGATGCTCGTTGTGGAAAGTCCGTGCATCTGCCACCCAGAGTGGGCACCGTCGGAGCGTGGGGTTTCTTTCCCAGCTGAGAAACAGCAAGCAGGCTGGGCAGAACACGTAAGATAAAGGTCCAAACTGGGCTTAGAACGCTTGATGTCGACTCTCTCTTCCCCCGTGGTGTTACTTTGATTTCGAGAACATATCCAGGGATAACAAGAAGGAGGAGGAAGAGGAGGAGGAGGAGATGCCTTTGAAAGGGACTTGCTAGTTAGCACGCATAATTTGGGAAGCGGGGTGAGGTGGGTGGAGGGGACAGCAGACAGGTCAGATTGTATCAGGCCGGTCTGGTTTTATCAGACTCTGCTGTGAGAGCAGATGAAAGGTGAACTCAGTGTTACTGCGCTGAACTAGTAAGACCAGCCTGACGGTTAAAGAAGGAGAAGGAAGGAAGGAATAGCAATAGGCACAAAGTCGCAGGGGCAGTCCAGGAAGCAGATGGCCTGGGAGTGAGAGTAAGTGTCTTTCTTTCAAGCACCGCTTTCTTTTTCTTCTTCTTCTTTTAAAAATCATTTTATTGGGGGCTCGTACAGCTCTTATCACAATCCATCCATGGGGTCAAGCACATTTGTACATAGGTGGCCATCATCATTTCAAAACGTTTTCTTTCTACTTGAGCCCTTGGTATCAATCAGCTCCTCCCCCCCCCCCTGCCCCCCAAGCCCTTGATAATTTATAAATTATTAGTGTTTCTTTCATGTCTTTCACTGACCCATGTCTCCCTTCACCCACTTTTCTGTTGTCCGTCCCCCTGGGAGGGAGTTATATGTCGATCATTGTGATCGGTTCCCCCTTACTCCCCACCCCCTCCCCTTACCCTCCTCGTGTTGCTACTTTCATTATGGATCCTGAGGGGTTTATCTGTCCTGCGTTCCGTGTATGGCGAGCTCTTATCTGTGCCTGTGTACATGCTCTCGTCTAGCTGGATCTGCAAGGTAGACTTGGGGACGTGATGGTGGGGGAGGGGGCACTAAAGAAGGTTTTATGTGTTGTCAGTGCTACACTGCACGGTGACCGTCTCTTCTCTCCAAGGGCCAGTTTCGGGGGCTGGTGAGCACAGGATTTGCACGGGAAGCACAGGGAACGAGCCCTCGTGATCGATGCAGTTTAACTTAAAGGCGCTTGTTGCATGGTGGTCTGAGCTCGCAGACATCGACCCGTGGCTTTTTGTCATTCATCTCCTGGACTTTGGCCATAGCAAACTCAGCCAGCAAACCAAAGGAAAGGACACGCTGGAGTCTGCTGCTGCTTGGGAACCCCGGCTGTGTCCCAGCAGCACTGTGCGCCATAGGATTTCCCATGGCTGTTCATGTTGGATGGGGGCAGGGGTCCTATTCCCAGACCTTTCTGCTGTGTTGGTCTCGGTGAACTAGAGAAACAAATCCATAGACAGTCATACAGACAAGAACAATTAATATTGAGAAAACCTCCCAGCCCAGTCCAGATCAAGTCCCTAAGTCTGATATTAGCCCATATGCCCGATACCAATTATAAAGTCCTCTTCAGACTCACGAAACACATGCAATGATGCCGAATGCAGGAAGATCACAGTCCAGGGGGTAGGAAGTCTTCTGGATCCAGTGGCGTTGTTAGTATATCAACGCTGTCAGGGGTCTCCACAAGGCTTCTCCAGTACCCACGGTCTATCAGCATAGTGCCATGTGTCTTGTCAGTAGAGCATCTCTCAGGGACTGAGTAGAGAGAGAGTGTCTCTCACGTTCCACGAGGAATACAGGAGTTCCCAGAATCCTCAGGAGAAGGCCATGCCCACGCAGAGGCCTCTTTGGCTGTGACCTGTTTGACAGGCTAGACTCCACCCCTTCACTCATAATCCTCTCAAATTGACAACAGATTGTATAACTACCACATATGCCTGGTCATCTCTGGGCAGACTCGAACTTTCAACCTTTTGGTTAGCCAGTCAGCACAGTAACCATCCACACCACTGCAGAGGTTGTATAAGTAATGCTTCAGTTGATCTTACAAGCAGTTTGGGATCCGCCAACATTTTCATTCGAGTTAAATGTTAATCATTCCGATGATGGCGCTGTGTGTGTATATGTGCGTGTGTGTGGTCCCTTGGAGCTTCTTAAACAAACTTCATAACTGAGCAGCACTGTGACCTTCTAATAACTCAGACTCTAATCACTCAGGCTCCTTAATCCCAGAACAGCATGCACTGCCCCATGCAGAGGCATTATTTAGCTGCCTTTCTGCTGAGCTTGCTTGCTTAGCTCTGGAATTCCTCATCGCAAGACAGTGTCTGAACTGAAGGGTTTCTTTCAGAAGGGGCACATTGAGGGTTGAAGAGTGGAGGGTGAAGGAGAGTGCTGGTCAACCAGCCACGAGCATCTCCTCCCATCTCGATGCCTTGTGTTTGCAGTGTTCCTCTCCCCACCCTCCCCTTCCTCCTCTCCTGACCGAATGGCAGACTGTCTGCTTTGCACTGGGCACTGCCCTACTTGATGCACGTACAGAAGTGTCGAACGGACAAGGCTCCCCTCTCCCCGAAGGTCTGTCCCAGTTTGAGGAGGGATAAAAAGTATGACAAGTGTGATAAGTGTCCCAAAAACCCAAGGACCTTTTCACTGGGAGCAGCAGCGCCCAGAAAGGACACCAAAGCGCTTCGGTGGTTAACTTTAGAGGCGGGAGGCAGAAAAAAAATGCCAGAGGAGAAAAGGGGAAGGAACGAGAGGCCGGCCAAGCACACTTAAGTTCTCGGATCGCTACGTATCTGCGTGAAGACGGAGCTTTTGCATCCGTTGTCCAGAGTTTGCCAGCCAGGTGACTTAGGGCCATGACACAGCCCACTGTGCTGAGACAAACAGGGATCAAGAACAAAAACGAGCTTGCCCCGTTGGGGGTTGTGGGGGGAGGTGCTGTTAAAACCAAGTTGTTGTCCACTGCTGTTGAGAGTCTGCCCCTGCCTCACGGCCCCTGCAAGACAGAACGCTGGCCAGTCCTGTGGTCGGTGATCCATAGGGTTGGCTGCACTGGCTGATTTTCAGAAGTGAATCGCCAGTCTCTCTCCCGAGCCCCTCTTCCACAGCAGCTCTGTGGAAACCCGTTGGGCATCAGAGCAGTGTGTGAGTCTCCGGCGGCAGAGGGGCGCTCCTGGAAAGGAAATGTGGGTCCCCGCATGGAATGCCAGACTACGACCCGGAGCCAGCCAATGCCCCCACTGTTGGCACTTTACTCCCTACCATTGGAAGGGGAAATGTTTGGAGTAGAAACCTCTCTGTTTTGATTCCTCAGTACAGTTGAGTTATGTATAGCTCTGCCCTCGTCCACACCTCTGAAAGTGTCAGTAAATGCATTCTCATGAGCACCTACTAAGAGCCGGAATCCACATAGCTTCGGGAACGTGCTGATGCATGTCCTTGGCTTGCTCACCACAGCCGACTCAAAGGCTGGCAGCGCTTCCCGAAGAATGACCTGGTGGTCTGTCAAGATTGTTGGGCGTTATCAAGCCCGTTCCGGCCTCTCGAGACCCCAAGGACGACAGAACAAAACACTGTCCCGGGCGTCCTCACCATTGCTCCAACGATAGCTGCCCAGAAAATTCCCTCTCTGTCACACGGGGTTCCCTGAGTCAGAACTGGCTCACAGGCAACTGTTTGTCGTGTGGAGCCAGGAATTCAAGTAGCTTCTGGGAAGAGGCGGGGCTGGGCTGAAGACCCAGCGAGGAGGAGCATGGACGGAGCATCGCAGGACGCTTAGCCCAGGGAGCAGCCCTCCTCCCACGGCGGTGGGGCCAGGAAGGACTTCAGAGAGCCGAATCGTACAAGGATGGTAGATGGTTGCTAGCCTAGCCAAATAGACTTTCAGAAAGAAAGTGAAACTTTGTTTTCCTTTTTGCAGTTCATGCTTCATTAATGCTTAATTAGTCATAACAATAATAATAATAATGCATTAATGAGAGCAGAATACACGAGAGCAGCAGTAGTCATGGCAGCCAACCTGTTCCCTTGGCAGCTGGACCCTCCTGGGTCATTCATCGTGCTTGGCATCTGTTGGGTCTGGAAAGGACTTGGACATTCTGCTCACAGGGCCTTGCCGTTCACCGTACGTGACTCAGCACATGCCGTCTTGGAGCTTGGGTGTGGGCTGCGTTTTCGTCAGTGGATCCCAGTTCCCATTACCGTGCATTAAATTAAAGAGGCGGTGTGCTCGCTGGTTGCTTGGCACTTGGCAGTGGCTAGGCTAACCCTTTGACTCCGTTTTCCTGCCCTGAGGCTGCCTTCTCCAGCTGCTGGTAATCATCCAGGCACTTAAACTCACAGTGAGGGGGGACCTGGGGAGCTGCTACTTAAAGAGTTGGGGGTGAGGGAGGAGTGGGGGGCGTGGTGAAGAAGGATACAAACCTTCATTCCCCAGGTTCTTTGCGTAGAAAGGTCCGATTTCTTCTATTGGGTTTTGCATAAAAGTGGGCTAGCTGCTAGTGCCCCCTTGAGCTATGCCAACAGCCTGTTGTGTCTGAAATTATCCATGAAAATCAGGTGATCTGTGTTCTCCTGACCATTTAATTGATCTGCTAACCTCCTGCCAAGATTTGTCCTTTTTTTTTTTTTCTTCAAAAAAAGGGTTGCTTTACACACCCAGCAAAAAGAAAGAAGGAAAACACATAGCCAATGAGACCCTGGCAGAAACCTCAAGGCTGACATTTGCACCCGAGTTCCTGTACACTTGGGGCTTATCGCCCTGAAGGGGTAACTGGTGGGGTTGGCTTTCTCCCTCAGACACAGGGCTGTGGGACAGCGGGCCCTTAGTCTTAGCACTTTAGACGCGGCTACAGAACGCGGTTGGTTATCTCACGGAGTCCTCTGTTCAGACCGTGCGAATGTTCATTTGGGGACTTGTGAGGAGTGACAGCGTGTTGAGATTATCAAAGAAGCACGTTCATGTTCATGGCCAGACATCTACCCCCAAATTTGGGCCCCTGCTATATATAAAATCCTAAACAAATTGTCAAACCTGTGGTCAGAAGAGCCCACGAGTCCTGTAATCATCTGCTAAAGAGCCCCGCTATCAGCTCCAGCAGGGAGCATGTCTTTCCCAGCCATGGGAGTGGGCAGGGGGCGGGCTCTTGAGCCAGGACCAAGTCACTGTCTGGGTTCTCTTCTTAGTCGCTCATCTCGTCTGTATTTCCCTAACTGGAGAAAGAGAGAATTGCTGGGTGGGGTGAATGGTTCAGGTTCAACAACTAGCCAGAAGGTTGGCAGTTCAAGCCCACCCACTGGCATCTCCCAAAGACAGTGCCGGGGATCTGCACCCAGAAAGCTACAGCCTTGAAAACACTAGGGAGCACACGCTGCGAACCGGGATTTGGAACCGTGCCTTCCGGCTCTGCAGCCCCTCCACTGGCCAGGATCTGGGGCTGCGGCTCCTCTGCTAACCACTGGTTGGTTGGAGGAGACCCTGGCGCACAGGCTCTCAGTCACCACAAGGCAGCCGATGTGCACAGACTCCACGGGAACAGCGTGGATCTCATCTCTGCTCCGTTCTTCTGTTTGCCAGTGAGCGAGCAGGGAAGGGAGGTGAGGGATTCAGCTGCTGCATCGCACAGTGTGGCTTGGAGTTCTTCCTTGTGACGGCTCTTAGAGGGGTTCAGTCAATGCCCCCTCCGCCTTCCATTCGACAGCACTCTTTCTTTGAGCTGTAAACCCCGCCACCGAGTCCTGCCTTTATTCGGCAGTGGGGAAACCGGTAAGGCTGCCAGGTTTCTGGGGGGATTACGGGGCTTTCAAATTAGCGTGGAGAAAATGACTGAGATCTGATGTCATTGGAAGAACATATCCTTCATTCGTATGTCATTTTTCCTTTAATTGGCACATTGGCTTCATTTGCAAAGAACTTTTGAAGTTCGTTTGCTTCCAATTTGGCATCCACAGTACTAAACTGGGCTGTTTAACTTTGGGATCATTTTCTATTTTGATTGGCATTCAATGCCTTATTTCTGAAGTGGGACGTATTAACATATTTGGGGGTAAAGGGGCTCCGTGTTAGCAAACCCTACTTATTTTGTCTCTGATGGTGACGTTAAGGGCTGGAGTCAATACTAACGGGACATCTCACGCCGAAACCAGCTGACTGCAGTCTGGGTTGAGGTTTCCGACGGGACGTGTGCATTTCAGCCCCCCACCACCCCGTCCGGTTAGTTCACACTCGCTTTCCACTTAAGGGGACGATGAATCGAGAGCGTGTAATTGGACAGACACAGACACACCTTGGAACAAAATTTCTGTGCATAATGTACACACCACTCCCGCCTCCTCAAATACGAAGCCTTCTTCGTGTATGTATCTTACAAGACAAACGAGCACCGACTGTCCAGGTTCATGCAGGGCTCAGCGCCAGGGTGGGTTGGGAGGAAGACACAAGAGGGGCCTTGACGTGGGATACACACAGAGCTACAGTATGGCAGGAGGGGTCTCTAGGCTGGAGTGGATTCTAATTCATAACGACACAGTAAGACAGTGTAGACGTGCTGCCCGTAAGATTTTCAGTTGTGCTGTCCGGTAAGCGTGGCAATGCTAACTCTAAGGATGGCAGTTCAAGCCCACCGGCGGCTGTGGGACAAAGACAGGGCGATCGGCTCCTGGAAGGATGTGCAGCCCCGGCAGCCCCATCCAGGGCCCTGTGGGTCCGAATCATTTGGAGGGAAGTGGGTTTCCATACACGTCACCCAACTTGAGGTGACTGTGAACATACTCGTGGATTCTGTGGAAAAACACCTTGGGGAGTCTCCGATGCTTTTCAAGGGTACCATCCACCCTGGAGGCTCGTCCTCGGTCCCATTCCACACCCTCCTCCACACCCCTGGGGAGTACATCGCACGCAGGGCGGGTTCTTCCCACCAGGAATTAGTATTGGGCCTTTTCTTTTTCTTCTAACACCGTGGCTCTCAACCTTCCTAATGTCACCACCGTTTCATGCAGTTCCTCGGGTTGCGGTGACACCCCCCCCCCCCCGCCCCCAATCATAAAATTATTTCTGTTGCTACTTCATCCCCGTCATTTTGCGACCGTTAAGAATCGGGGGCCACCCCTGTGAAAGGGCTGTTGACCCCCAAAGCGTCGTGACCCACAAGTTGAGCATGGCTGTAATCAATCTGTGTTGGAACAGAACCTTCGTTGAACAACCTCAGGAGAAGAGCGGCCCAGGGAATAGTGGCTACCCCGGTGCTGCAGTGGGCTCCCTGCTCTGAGGACAAAGTCTTCGCTTGGTGAGGGAATGCCAGGGGAGGCCCACGGTGTCGCTACCTACGCCCTCTTTCCCTGAGATAGACCCAGGCGGGTCTGTTGCTTCTTGGAGAAGGGAAAGGAAAAAAACATCAAAAATTAGTTTACTTTTTTTATGCGTTATTTTAAACCCGTCAAAAAGTATGAGAGAACCTGGCGTTTTCTACATGAGGGGCCTCTTAACTTTGCCCAGCTCGGCAGAGACTCGGAGAAGAGAAAGGAGAAAGAAACTTTGTGTTTAGAGACTGATCAAGCCCCCCCCCCACCAGTTAGCAGCAAGAGAGCTGCCTTTTTATTAACTTTTGCAAAGTGTGACCAGAGAAGAAGACTCGGAAAATAAGTGTCCGGTTCAGTCTTACTCCTTGTTTCACGCCCTCCCCAGAGACACTCTCCGGTGGACAGTGAGACCCCTCTGGAGCACAGTGCACACTTGCTGGTCTGGCTGCCGCAGTGCTTTGTGTTGGTGCGCTTGACACAGGTTCTAGGGACGAATCTCTCCCCCATGGGGGCTCACCCTTCCAACCCGGTGAGGGTCCGAAAACAAGCCCTCTGCTTCCCACTGTGTGTAAATGACCCACACCCCACCCTTAAGTAGACACCCCCACACACAGGTGATTGTTCTGAGAAAATTGTCGAAGGGCGTCCACATCTCCGTTGAAAAGCATGGCTAGTTCTCCAAAGTGCAGCGCTCAGCTGCTGACCCGCAGGTATGAGCCCAACGCGTGGGAGGAAGTGGCCGCAGGTCTTCAGCCGTCGTGGAAACGTAAGGAGGAGTGACTTGGGGTTTGGTTTGGTTTGTTTTTTGCCCTGTGGAGTCTCGGTCAGCTAGAATCTGCACAACAGCACTAGGTTTGTTAGTTTGGTTGATTGGTTTGGGTTTATCAACGAATATCGCCGTCTCCACGTGGGGCAAGCCATGCATGTGCTCACCGCAGATGGTTAGGTTCGTTGACCTAGAGGCGCCTCCGAAGGCAATCCTGGCCACCTAGCTCAGTGGTGCTCAACCTTCCTCATGCCGTGACCCTTTCACACGGCTCCTCATGTGGTGGTGAGCCCCAACCATCACATTATTTCCGTTGCTACTTCATCACCAATGTTGCTACTTTATGAACGGGGCGACCCTTGTGAAAGGGTCATTCGACCCCCAAGGGGGTCTTGACCCACAGATTGGGGAGGGCTGAAGTCCTTCTGAACTCTTTGCCCCTGAAAGCCTGCTGGGAGAGGGTTGCTTGTGTGATCTGGTTTTCTTAGGTTCTTGGGGTTAGGGCAGGGTGGTTTCGAACCGTGGACCTTACGGATCACAGCCCAACACATACCAATATTGTTTCCCTCTTTGCACCAGAAGAACCCACAAAATGAAGAGGGCACTGGGGCGGGTAGAGGGGCGGGGTTAGTTAATGAAAAACTTTGTGCTATGGACACCAATTCTCTGGAAACAGAGCCTGCACTGTATAAACATGAAGTTTACTTTTTAAGAGATTATAGATCTTGAGCACACTAAAAGGGGGCTTCCTGAAAATGGAGCTTTCACAGGAGAATAGTTCATGCTGCAAACCTAGGCCTTTCTGTAATGCAAACCGACAGCCCAGGCTCGCGCACTGCCATGCTGAGGCCACCCAGGGCATGAAGCCCCTACGTCAGCCTTCCAGCGAGGCATCTATTCCGTCAAAATCAGTGCCCCTGCCTTCCAAGTCCTGCTTTTTATGGAGAGCCGAATTTCCACGGTTAAACTGTTACAACGGTGGTGGACAAAGCCTCGGTATAGACAATAATTATGGTTTACTGCTGCTAAAACATTGCCATCTATAGAGGACTGTGGGACGCTGGTTCACCAACACAGCGTAACTCCAGAGATCAGAAACTGTCTGATTCTGGCATCTGTTGCCAAGGTTGAAAAAAGATGCCTCAATGCCTAAATGCCCTTCACAACGTTCCTACGAGTCCCGCTTTATTGACAGTGGTGGTTCTGAGTGGCTTTTGAAAATACAGCAGTGCGCTCATTTCAGACTTCTTTCTACAGGAAGCCTGTGCTTTAAAAAGGGAAAAAACAAACAAAAAGCAATGCAGGTCAGATTGCCGCCCCTGACTTCCACTGGTTGTTAGCATGGGTGGGATTTGGTGAATGCACGAATTCGGCAAACTGGAGGTCACTGGCTGTTACTCCAAGGCAGAAGCCGACCACTGGCCATCATGTCTACCTCCCTGGCCTCCCTTTCCAGCCCCACCCACCAGTGGATATAGCAATACAGTCATTAAACCGGGGGTGGGGGAGGCCCATGGCTGTACTCAACCCCGACCACTCCTCCTTCTACTTAGGTGTGTTCAGAATATGGAAGTGAATTTGAAAGTCATTCACAAGCGAGGCATCTTTGAGCACCGTTGTGCGTGTGCATTCGTGCACACGTGCGTGTGTCTGTGTGTTTAAATGGCTTCGTGACTGGATGGAGCTGCAAAGTCATTGGACTCGGAACTGTGTCACGTTGCTCTCGTTGTGCATGCCGCCATTCTAGGCATAAGCGTGCAACTGGAGGTTGCTGCTGCTTGCCGATCGTTGGTCGTATTGGTGTCATTGAACACGCTGCAGACACACCAGGGAATCACCTGGCCGTGTTGGGCTTTGAGGTCCGTTGAAAACAAAGTTCTTTCCACACATGCAGCAGACAGGGTGAATCAGAATGCTGTCCATTTCTGTCAGGTTGCAGCACACCCTGGCTACTCCTGACAGCTCTGTCAACATCAGAGTGTGAAGTTCTCAGACATGTTTGAGCCAGTCGGCTTCCTCCTTTCAGAACCCCAGGCCTGGTTTTGGAGATCGGAGCCTCTTGCTTGGATCCAGCGAAGTCTGAACTCTAACCTGAGTTGAACCTCGGCAGCTTTTCCAGTGGCCGGCTGTGCTCGTTTCTACCCTGGATCTCTCGGTTCAGATCCAGAGAAAGCCGTCTTCTGGATGGCTGGATTTCCTGCTGGTCATTTGGGTGTTTCTGAGGCCGACCCCTGAGTGGCTTCCACACAGTGAAGCGAGCAGTCCTAAGATAGAGGACTCAGGAGGCCCAGGAAGCTACAGACTAGGGTAGCAGGTGAACAGGGTGGGGACAGAGCCCCACTCAATTTCCTACCTGTATTAGTCTGGGTACTATAGAGAAACAAATCCACAGAAACTCATGTGTAAGAGAGAGTTTTATATAGAGTAACTGCACATCAAGAAAACATCCCAACCCAGTGCTGCCCAAGCTCACAAGTCCAACATTAACCCATATGTCCTCCTCCATCTCACAAAACACACGCAGTGATGCCGACCGCAGGAGGAAAGCCAAATCAGTGAACGTGTAAGCATCTCAGCACTGACAGGGGTCTCCACGCGGCTGCTCCAGCACCCAGGGCTGCATTGGGGTAGGGCCATGTGGCTGTTCCTTGGGGATGTCTTGCAGGAAGTCAGCCTTGCCAGCTGAAGCAGGGACTTGGCTTAGGCAGCTGCACCCTGGTCCGTCCATCAGAAAGTAAGATACCTGAGAACTCAAAAGTCGAGGCTTATCGAACCATTTATCCCTCTGCCCTTCAATTAACTTCACGTGTGTTTATCGGCCAGGTGGGCACAATCAACTAATTACCTCACTCCCTTTTCTGAGAATCCCCTCAGACTGTACTCCAGGCAGACGAGAACCAAAGGACAAGCAGCCATGTGGACAGTTACCAACCAGGTTACCAACGGACCGCCTGTCTTCCCATGTGCTCCCGGTGTTTTGGGGCGTCCACCGTGTGGATCTATGCCTTCAGCCATTGGAGCCTCTTGACCAACGGGCTTGGCAGCTTGAGGAAGTCCCTCCCCACAGTTGAAAAGCTGTAAGGCGTGGCGATGTGATTGCTTCGGGCTGCGTGTTACGCACTCGGAGGTGAAGCGGGGCACTGGGGAGCAGCTGCGGTCAGGCTTATGGGCAGCAATGAAAGGTGTGGGGGGCCAGCCTCCACAACCAAACCAGCAAGTGCTCTTAGCAAGCCACATCTCACACACTCACACAGACTCACACAGACACACACTCACTCACACGTGTAACTGGAAAGGGTCGTCATACAGTAGAACCCCTGGAAGTGACCGCATCAGCACCCCACATCATCGGATTTCGACAAGAAACATGGGGAAAATTTTGCACGGGAGCTCAAACAAAACATCGCGGGATCCGCCCTGACGCAGGTGATTTTTGTAAACAGAAGCAGTCTGTGTTTCGGTCGCTCGGCGTTAGTTGGCGTTGTTTAAGCCTTTTGCGGCTGTGTTCCAAGCGTTTTGCTGTAACTTTCTTGTTTGTTGTGGCTTTTTGCAGTGTTTTTAGATAAAAATAACGTGGGTCCCTAAGAAAAGAGTTTTTTGAAAAGAATCATCATGAAGAGGCACCGGTTAGCTGTGTTATTGATCCATGTTGTTGATGATAATTTAATAAACCCTTTTAGAAAACAGTTAAGGAAATGGCAACAGCATTGGACAGATTTTTTTGGACCAGTTGGTTTTATGGAAGGGGATTCCCCTTCCAAACAGTGACTCTCTCTCCATACCTCCTCTCCACCTCCGTGTCCACAGATCCAGATCCTCATCCATCTCAAGGTAGGGGCTACCCTGTCGTTTCTAAAAACTTTTAAAATGCTTTGTTTCTTTTTAAAATTATATTTTTTAACTCTGAATGTAATTACTTTGAAATTTCTGTGTCATGTTTTGTATAAAAAGTCAAGTTTAGGGTACAAAAAAAAGTGAAGGTTAAAAAAAGCCCAAAAACCTCGGTGGTTGAGAATAGATTAATCCGTTTTCTGTTATTTCTCATGGGAAAAATTTATTCAGAACTCGACTATATTGCGTCTCAACGCTCCTTCTAGACTGGGTTCGAGTGGAGGTTGGGGTTCTCCTATAGAGGCATGCCTGTCACAGGAAGAGGACCTGCCAGGGACACACCCAGGACAGGAAGGTAGAGACATAACAAGAGGGGCTTGTTCTGTAGTCAGGATGGCAGCTTCACCTGGGTGGTCTCTGAGCTGGCTTGACCTTCAGTGTCTCTGGGTTCTTCCCCAAGGGAACAGAAGGGAGTGGGCCCTACTTTAGGTGGGGCAGTCTGATCTCTCTTGAGGGGCCACTCAACCTTCAGGCAGATAACCTTCGAGCAGTTAATGTCCCAGCAGTATTAGTAAGCAACCACGTGACTGCAAGCAGCACCTTAAATTTGGCATTACTGCAGGGAGACATCGTGGGGAATCACCTTCACTTAGACTATGACAGGGCTGCATCTCCGGCCCACGAGGGTGACCGCGCTCCCCACCACGGTGGTCCCGCCTCAGGGCAACCCCTTGGATGTCAGTGTAAAGGGCGCTCTAGGGGGTTCGGCGGCTGGATTTCGACATGCAGATCCCCAGACTTTTCTTCCAAGTGCTTCTGGGGGGACTCAAACCAACAACCTCTGGGTTAGTGGCCTCGCCAGCTGGTCGTCTGCACCACCCTGGGCCCGTGCAGGTGTATAGGGCCAGCTTAACAAACAGTGGCCGGAAAGGTGTTTTTTCCAAGACTGTCAAGGTGCAGACGGACTGGAATTTTCCTTGTGAAGTTCCCGATGGGTTGATCTCTGGCCTTTCTACGGGAGCTGCAAGGAGAGGCAGTGTTTGGAAGGTGATAAGCAGGAAGTCTGAATCTCCCCAGGTCTGCTTTTGAATGTGCTGTTGAGCAGGGTGACTTGAAAGAGCTCGGTGTTAACCCCACAGACCGCCCTCTGCAGCATGGCCAGAATACCCCGGAGCCTGGGGAGTTGTGTGGACGAGAGGGAGTGTAGTCTAAGCACCCAGAAGGTTGCTGGCATGCAGTGGGCATGAAGTAAGAGGCGGCTGCCTCAGAATACGTTTCATTCGTCCGTTCAGCAGGAATTCTGTGTGAGCAGGATGTTAGACCATGGAGAGACACGGGAAATTGGCTTTAGAACCCAGTGCTTGAGGTCTAGCGGGGACAAAGAGTAGACAAGGAGTTAAATAGACTGACACTAGTTCTGTGATGGAGCTGGTGGCCCATCCACAGGGCCCCTTGAACCCTCCTGGGGTGGGGGATTGGGGGTACTCAGAAATCCTTTCCACAAGGAAGAAACATCCACCTTGCGCTGTGAACGATGAGTTAGCCTGAACTTCCCAGCAGAACGAAGACCGTGTGCAAAAGCCAAGGGGGTGGGGAATGGGGGGACATGGATCTGTACTCAGTGGAATGGCCCTGGGCAGAACAGGATGCACCTGGAGTCAGGTTTGGAAAGGAGTGGAGAGAGGTTGATCTGGGCTGGTTGGCCGGAACAGTCTAGAACTCACGCTCCAGGGACAGGGGGAGTTACCAGGGAAGGTTGTGGGCCCAGAGCGACAGGATCAGGTTTGCCTTTCCCAGGGTGGAGACCCGCGCACAGGGATCCGGTGGCGGTTGTGCAGGTCGGCTGGGGTGCGTGTCGACAAGCCGCGGCAGTAATCCACAGGAGAGCCTGACTCGGGGCAGAGGCCGGCGTGGCAGGGAGGAATGGGAAGGGCAGAAGGATTCCAGGCAGATGAGGGTCAGAGTCAGCCGGATGGAAGAGCTGGAGGAAAGGAGAGAAAGGAGTCTACGCTGGCCCTTGGGCTGCGCGTGAGCGTGGACATCAGTAGATCCAGGATTCACTTGGTAGGAAGCTGGGGGAGGGGAGGGGGTGAAAGAGGAGCTGATTCCAAGGGCTCAAGTAGAAGATGTTATGGAAATGATGATGGCAACATATGTACAAGTAAGTGTGCTGGATACAATGGGTGTGTATGTACGGATTGTTACAAGAGCTGTAAGAGTCCCCCCCCCCCCCCCCGAACAAAATGATTTATTTTTTAAAAGTAAATTTTAAAAACATAATCCAGAGTCACTTTGAGTTAAAATTGACTTGATGGCAGTGAGTGATTAGGAAGTAAATATATATGTATATACTTAAAGAAAGATGCATTAGAGAAAGAAAGAACCAGTGGAGACATGATTAAAATAGAGACAAGAGAGAGAGAACAGAGAATATAAAAATGTAAGTCAGTATAATCAGAAGCATTGTTCATTCAGGAGTCTTTACTGGGTGCCCATCCTGCACCAATCCCTGATGTAGACACTTGGATACAGAAAACTAGGGGGGGCGAGCGACTTGAGAAGTCGAGGTACGACGAGTTTGGGTCCAGTTTGGGGGATTGTGTATAACATTCCAGGAGAGAAGGGAAAACACAGGCGAGGGCCTAGGAGAGCGGAGACGGCAGCCCAGAGCGTGGACAGAACGAGGCACGCGCAGAGTCGGCGGGTGGAGGGTCATGGCAGGGCGGAGATGCGGAGAAGCTGCTCGGAGCCGAATGCTCTGCAGGAGTGTATCCAGTCTCGTGGTTACATAGTTGCTCAGCAGGTCGTGTCTGCGTCATGCAGCTGTGCATGCAAGAGTAGAACAGTAGAACGAGGGCTTCCGAGAAAGTCCTGGGCTGTGGAGCCTTTAGGAAGCAGATGACCAAGCCTGGCTTCTGAGGCTCCCTTGGGGGGTTCAGACCACCATCATTCCAGCTGGTACCATGTAGGTTGTGCCCCCACAAACACCACACACGTGGAAGCAAACATGTAAGTGTGGGGTGGGGGGAGCAGTCTGCTAACGAGTCATGTGAAGATGAGGTAGTCAAGTGCTTACCTGTTGCACTCCCAGGGATTTCCCTCTGTTGTAAGAACAGCAAAGCAAACCCCTAGCTTCATAAGCCAGATTCCAGTCGATCTAGAAAAAATGCAAAGGCAGCTTTATAGAGACCAGATGTGTCAAGCTATGGTAAGGCATTCCTGAGGAGATGTATTTTCGCAGATCCAGGCAAGCGATAGCGAGACTGACATCAAAGAGCCCGCCCGTTATGGCTTGCGTAATTAAACATCGTTTCATAAGAATTGGAGCTATGGCAGCATAGTGGTTAGGAATTGGGCTGGGATCCTCAGTCAGCCATTCAAAGCCGGCAGCTGCTCTGGGGGAGAAATGCGGCTTTCTACTCCCGTGAAGAATTACAGACTGGAAAACTCACAGGCCTGCTCTGTCGCACCCTGTAGGATCACTTATGAGTCAGCATCAACTGGAGGAATTAAGACATGTCCCTCATAAGGGACAGTAGGGCAGGAACACCCCCCACCTCCCCCAAGTCACATCCCACTGTGTCTCTGAGTTTGCTAGTACAGTGGAACCACAGGAGTTCTGTTCTGCAGACAAACACCATTGTGTTTATGTTAGTCTGGGTAGACTAAAGAAACTAATTCATAGACACGCATGTATATAAGAGAGAACTTTATATCAAAGACCAATTGCACATTAAGAAAACATCCCAGCCCAGTCCATGAGTCTGATATTACCGATATGTCAATATTAGTCCATAAATTCCTCTTTAGACTCATGCAGCCAGGCAATGACGCAGAATGCAGGAAGATCACAGGCCAGTGGGTGGAAAGTCTTGTGGATCCAATGGTGGTGGAAGCATCTCAGTACTGTTATGGGTCTCCACATGGCTCCTCCAGCTCCAGGGCTCTGGCTCCATCAGCGTAGCTCCCTATGGTTTGTCCCTAGGAATGTCTCACAGGGAATGAGTGTATCTGGCCTGCAGTGAGCTATGTATCTCCATTGTGCCTCTAAATGAGGTCATCAAGCTGCAACCTGATGGACAGGCCAAACTCCACCCCTTCACTCTCAATAGTCTCAAGTTGACACGGGATTGATTGTGTAACTACCACACCAATGGTTGATTTTTTTTTTTTTAGAAGTAGGTTGTCGGGCCTTCCTTCGAAAATGTCTCTGAGTGGACTTGAAGCGCTAATCTTTCAATTAGAAGCCCTGCATGTTAAGCATTTGCCCCACCTAAGAGCTCCACCTTCTCAGTCTACATCCTTTCTATTCATACCTATGTGATAGGCCTTGCAGAAGATACCCTCCAAAATCCCGTTTCCTGGGGCTGGACGTGACTGGGTTTTGTGCGATAGTATCCATACAGGGTTTTTTTAAATGTCATTTATTCTAGAACAAAACAAATGCTCAGTGCAGAGAAACTTGGAAAAACAAGAAAAAAGCTCTTTACAATTCCAACCGCAAGAAGCAGCCCCTGCTAAGTCTCTGGCGTGTGATGCTCAGTGCTCCGCCTTTACCCCGGGAAGTTCCAGGCAAATACTAGTACTGTCGTACACCCTAACCTTGTAAATGTGTCACTCTGATGAATAAGCGGACGTATGAGAAGCATCAAACACGCTGTATAAATGAAAGCTCACCCCACTTCGGATTGCTGACGCCTTTGCTAATCGTCCAGCAAACCCGACGTAGCCGGCTGTCTTCGAGCAGTCTGTGTCAAATCACCTTGCCATTGCACCTTTGGGAGTCATCACGCCCTCACTCTGCACACTTGATCTTGGCCTAAGGGCCGAGAAGCGATCATGCCTTCTCTCTCAATCACACCAGAGACGGGTGTCAGTTTAGCATCGATATGCGATGGCGCAGGGAGAGGCCTGTCATGATTCATGTGGTCACGGAAAGTCCCAGCTTAGGTGGCGTGTCTCAACCATCCTCCCAACTCCATCAGCAAGCATTCGTTAAAACGTGTCATCTGTAGCATGTCCAACAGTCCTTCGGGACGACCCCTTCTCATCCCTGCCTTCAAGGAGCTAACATATTTAGGTGAACGAGTCTCCTGATTTTACTCCTCCAAAGACCTGGCTTTGACATCACAGAAGCCTGCATTCACTCCTCCTGGCTTGGTCACACATAGGTGGCGGCTGGCAGATGCAGGCGGGGCCCTGACAGCCGCAGACAGCCAGGCACGTTCTGAACATTCAAGATGGAAGCGAAGCACCGAGGTTTGGGAGCCCGCGGCTGCCAGTAGTCAGCCAGACTCCTAGCCAAATGCCTGAGGGTTGCTGTCCAGGGTCGTGCTGGGTAGAAATCCATCTCGTCACCAGGCCACTTCTCTCTCTCTCTCTCTCTCTCTCTCTCTCTCTCTCTTTTATTAAGCAATGGGTTGAGGATGGCTGTCTGAAGGCATGACTGATGGACTAAGCCTTGATCCTGCTATAACTGAACCCCAGTGAGTGGCAAGGACTGAAGATAAGACCGGCCGGGACTCGCAGGCCTTTTGTTTTCTCGTTTGAACCCTGTCTGTTTTGGTCAGTGCCTTTCCTCCCCCGCCCCTATCTGTCCCCAGAGGTAGTTTGAAGGTTCCTGGCATAAGTTGCTAGAGGCAGGGGCCTGGTAGCATCCTTGACTTCAAAGTGTTTTAACATTGACAGCCTCTGACTCAGCCATAATTGTCCTTAGTACATCACTATAAAATCGACAACACTACTCAGATGAAAGAATGATTATTTAACAGGGAGAGATTACAGCTTAATGAGGAAGTGGAACATTTTTTCTCAAAAATAAAGATTTGGGGGGGGGGGGGGATGAGCTGATACCAAAGGCTCGAGTAAGAAGAAAATGTTTTGAGAATGACGATGGCAGCATACGTACAAATGTGCTTGACACAATGGATGGATTGTGATAAGAGCTGTAAGAGCCCCCAGTAAAATGAGTTAAAAGAAAATCATTTTTGTGGGAAGGACCCATGGACTTTTTTTTTCTTTTTTTTGCAAAAGGTATTAGAAACCAAAGATTTATGAAATCTGCATACTAAATATAAAGAACTATGAAAATATTTGTTTCATCGCAATTAAAGAAAGAGTAATTAAATTTGAGCTTATCATTAAAAAAAACCCGGGATTTAAACAGAGATGAATTTATAGAAAGCTAAAACAGAAATTAATAAATCCAAAATAAGAATAAATCCCAAGCAGAAATAAACGCCCACAAATTAACTCCAGTCAAAGCTTCTGGCCTCTCTCTTTCGCAGTGCAAGAGGGAGAAACGTGCACACTGATCATGCTACTGTGATGTGAAAAGCGGTTGTCATGTTGGTGGAAAGAAACAAGAGTGAGGCTTGGAGAAGACTTGAGTTCGACCACTAGTTGCAGCTTCAGGGTTCTTGGGAGGTTTCTCCAAGTTTAATGTTTTCTTTCCCTTTTCTTAAACTACTCTGAACATATATGGTGTGTAGAGTCCGGGAAAGCTAGTGTAGCCGTCTCCCTGAATAATGGGAATTTATAGGCTCTCTCTTCTCTCTTTCTCTCTCTCTCATTTCTTAAGGAGCTCTGGTGGCATGGTGGGTGAAGCACTGGGTTGCTAACCTCAAGGTTGGGAGTTCAAACCTGACAGTCCCTCTGCAGGATAAAAGCTAGCTGTCTGCTCCTAGAAACGGGTGTAGTCTTGGACACCCTAAGGTGGAGCTCTGCCCTGCCCTCTAGAGTTGCTGTGGGTCAGAATCAACTTGCTAACAGTGGGTTTGGTTTTTAAAAAAATCATGTTTCTTGGGATGGAGGTTTTGGGCTGGAGGAGATGTTTGACAGAGGTTGTTCTTTTGTGCTCAGATTATTCCTGGTGCATCTGTAGACAATGTAAAAGAAGCTTTTAAGCAATTACTATTATTTTAGATTGCACCGTATGAAAACGACATTTTCCTTTGTCGGAAAAGGGGCCCTGGTAGCACCACAGTTAAGCATTTTGGGCCGCTGCCCTCAGGCCAGTAGTTCAAAACCACCAGCTGCTCCTCAGGAGAAAGGTGAGGTTTTCTACTCCAGTGAAGAGACTTGGATTGTTTTAAGAGCTATAAGAGCCCCCCAATAAAACGATTCATTTAAAAAAAAGAAGAGTTAGAGTCCCAGGAACCCACAGAGGAAGTTCCACCTATAGGCTCATCTCTAAGGGGGAGTCAACTCAAAGGCAGTGAGTTGTTTTTTTGAGTTTTTGTCCAAAAACTGTTAAAACTATATCTGCAATCCCTTTTGGTTCCACCTAAATCCATTCCAAGCGGATCTCAGCGCATGATTGGCCAGTTGCCACAGTATGGGTTTGCCTGTTTTCAAGGACAAGGCATAATAGGAAATGGAAGCAAAACGTGTTTTTCTCCTGAAATTTCTAGAATTGTAGGAGGGTATTGCTGTTGGTTGTTGTTGATTTGATCTCGTTGCTACTTCATCACTGTCATTTTGCTACTGTGATGAATCAGGCGACCCCTGTGAAAGGGTCGTTCAACCCCCAAAGGGGTCGCAACCCACAGGTTGAGAACCGCTGCTGTGTGGCACAGTAGAAGTGCCCCGTGAGGTTTCCCGGGCTATCGTTTTTTGGAGGAGCACTTCCACAGTTCTTCTCTCCTGAGGATCTGTGGGGGTTCAAACAGCAGACCCTTTAACTTTAACGGGCAGCTCGCTGCTTCAGTGTAAACCTTAAAGACAAACAAACAGAAAACCCAAACTCACTGCCACTGAGCCCATTCGGACTCCTGACAACGACCCGGCAGCCCAGGGTCTGACCCACCCTTAAGTGTTTCCAAGGCGGGAGTCTATCCAGACGCTGACTGCCGCACTCTGCAAGGTGTTGTGACTGCTGCATCACCGGCGCTAAGTGGAGCAGGACTGCACCGCACGCCATTGGGTAGATGGCAATGCCAACGCGCGGTGACCCCAGTGCGATAGCCTAGCCCTGTGCCGTGGGGATTGCTTGGCTGTAAGCTTAGCCAAAGCAGATCGCAGCGCCTTTCGAATCAGTGGGGGGGTTCTTACTGCCAACCTTTAGGTTAGACTTCAAGCACAACTGCACCCTGGAGGTGCCGTCAAAGAAGACAAAGAAGATTTGAAAGTTGTCAAACATGGGGAAAGAAGCTATTCCTCAGATTGGGGTGTTGATAGTTCACTTCAAATCAGTGCTTTCATTTTGTTACACCCAGGCTGTCAATCTGTGGTACAAAAATGATGTAATTTTGAAAGCTTCACTTATTTATTTTTTTTAAATAAACTTAATCCAGAACAATTTTTTTTTTCAGATACTACAGAGGGTTTCCACAGACTCCATTTCCAGTTTCACATGGTTAGCCTCTTAGTATTACTGTACTTAGACATGATCTGTACTGTACTGATTTAAAATTATAATGAATACGGATGCATTTTGTCCTAATTAAAGTTCACAGTTGATTCGGATTTCCTTAATTTTCACATGAGATCCCTTTTCTGTTCCAAAATCCTTTTTCTGGGCTCCGCATTACATTTACTTGTCATGCCTCCTTAGGCTCACTCCTCTTGACCAGGGATGACTTTTCAGACTTGCCTAGTTTTGATGACAATTTTTTTATGGGTGCTGGTCAGGTATTTTATAGAGACAACTAGGGTATGTCTGATGGTTTGGGTTTGTTTTTTGTTTTTTTAATCATGATTAGCTTCAGGTCATGGCATTTGGGGGGAGAGTCCCCAGCAATGGAGTAACATTTTCAGCACTTCGCGTCAATATGCCTGGTCACGGTTGATGCTAATCTTGATCACCTGGAGGTGCCTAGTGCTTGTCAGAAGAGGTCTCCACTGTAAAGTAACTCTTGCCTTTTGTGTTAGTCCGGGTAAACTACAGAAATAAATTCATAGACACTCATATGTGCATAAGAAAGAGCCTGATATACAAGAGCAATTTAATATTGAGAAAATGTCCCAGCCCAGTCCAGATCAAGTCCATAAGTCCGATATTAACCCACATGTCTGATACCAATCTATCAATTCCTCGTCAGACTCACACAACACATGCAATGGCGCCGAATGCAGGAAGATCACAGGACAGTGGGTGCAAGTCTTGTGGATCCAGTGGTGGTGGAAGGTCTCCACGTGGCTCCTCCAGCTCAGGGCACTAGTATAGCTCCATGTGTCTTGTCTTCAGGAATGTCTCGCAGGGAGTGAGCATGTGTCCTGCCTCCAACGAGCTATTTATCTCCTTAGCACCTCAAAATGCAGTCTTCAAGCTGCAACCTGATGGACAGGCTAGACTCCACCCCTCCACTCTTAAGATTGTCAAATTGACAACAGATTATGTAACGGCCACAGTCTTTTAAGATCTTTGTCATCTTTGTTGATTCCAGCCTTAGACACTTCAGAGGTTTTCTGGAGATATTTTTGCATTCTCTGAAAAAAAACATTCATTAAAAAATCCCAGTTCTGGGTCATTCCGTCACTCCAGACTGATTCGAGAGATTCTGTTTTGTAGTTTCTTACCAAAGCATTCTGCCCCCTCCAGAGAAGACAATGCTACAAATTTTTTGGATGAAACAAACAAACAAAAATTCTTGCAAAAATGCCCTCACTCTTTTCCACCTTTCACTAATTGGATGGGCCATCTGGTCAGCCCATTCCTTTCCCTTTAGACGGTAAGGTAGAAGATGATATGCTAATATTGGAATCAACCAAGTAATGCAACACCCCCAGTCTGTGAGTGTGAGTCCTGATTGAGAGCATCCTGGCCCGTGGCCCCTCGGGAATGAGAGGTTTCTCGCTGGTGGTGAATTGGGATACATAGAGGTCAGGGCAGGCTTCTGTGAGTCAGAAAACGATCATGTGTGTATTTGGGAAGCCTTAAACAAATGGAGTTTTAATTACAGGAAATAATCGCCAAGCCCTGTAGATACAATTGAAGGCATTTTTCTTCTATGTTCTCTCCCCAAGCTCATTAGATAAAACACTGTGCTGTTGTGTGTTTGCAGTCTGAGAGCCCTCGCTTCCTGCTGTGAATTTGGAAGTAAATTTTGATGAAACTGAAGAAATGCGTTCTTGGGATCTTCCAGCTATTAATTAGTCGAGGAGGTTTAACTTGTTAAAGGAAAATATTTACTTTGCTCCCCAAATCCCTGAATTAGGCATCTGATTTTTTTCTTTCTTCCTGAGATCTAGCCAGTCCTACAAGGCTGTGGCTAAGGACTCACTTCCCGTTTAATAGTTGGAATGTAATGAAATAGAACCACAGCCTAATTCTCCCAAGGATTGCAGAATTCAAATATATAGAAAAACACTTATTTGATAGTGTGACGGGTTTGTTGTTGTTGTGTTTTTCTCCTCTTTTAAACGTCCCCTCTAGTTTTTGAGGGCCTCGGAAGGAACAGGTGGCTTTAGAAGGGCACCTTAGGTCAGTCCTCAATGCCTGCCTGGGGCCGCAATGAGTTGGCAGGATGAAGCCTACCAGTGGACAGTTGGCCAGCCTTTGAGATGCACTCTCAGATGCAAAGACCCTCTCCTGCAGGGTCCCTACGAGTCCCCAAGGACTCCGTGGCCGTGAGTTGGGTTTTTTAACGTATAAAGGGTGAAGGACACCTCAGAGCAGTTTTTTGAAGAAGACACCTGTTGCAAGCACTTCTCACTGGGCTTACCTAAATGCAGAGTCGAGTTGGTCACTCTTCTCTAGTTTTCCAGCCGCGTCCTGCCGTCCTCAGACACACTTCCTAACCTCACACACCAGGTACAACGCTGGCCCGGCCCCGTCCTGCTCCTTACCCAGCATGCCCCGTCCACACGCTTTGCTTCCAGCTCACCAAAGCAGCCACAAGTCCTCTCTTGCCCACATGGCTTTGTGTGCTTTCAACCACCTGGAACGTCTTCTCCTTTGCATCTGACAAACTCCAAGTCATTCTTCAACACTGAGCTCAAGTGTCAGCCCTTCTCTGGTCCCAACTGCTTCTCATCTCCTCGTTCCCGAGGGTGCCCCCCATGACCATCCCCTCCCTGAGCTCCTCACTGCCCTCTCTACCACCCAAGTCAGCATGCACCCCCTTCACCGCTGCCTTGAGTCATCTCTCCAAGCAGACATGGGGCAGGGGCTGCACATGGTCTCCGTTTGTCATTTCACTGTCTGGCCTACGGTTGCTGGGGGACATTGTAGTCAAGGGGGCTTCGATGAGTGTGGGGGGGAAATGGAATGAAAAGATACGTGTTGAAGGCTTCCCCTCCACGGGCCACAGTGGTAGGTAGAGAAAGCAATAGGGTTCCAGCTGGTGTTTTGAAGCCAAGGAGACCCAGCCAGTCTTTCCTTCCCACGTGCCCATGCTAGTCCCCCAGTCTGATGCTGTGGGGAGCCCACCCCTCCTGGCTTTGTTGGTTAGAACTCCGCCCAACCATCCCATGTCTGCCCCTCCCGTGTGTACTCGGGAGTCCTCAGAGGGCAGTCTGTGGCAATGGCAACTTGGAGGCACACTGCCCGAGCTTTGAGTCAGATGTCTGTTTTTCATTAACTACCGGGTGCCAGTCTGCCAAGGGCTCAGAGTAGGGGGCAGAGGTGAACAGGCGGAAATAGAATGACAATATCCTGTGTGATAAGCGACATGAAGCAGTTGTCAGGGCCCTGTGGAGCCGGGCAGTAGAGGGAGTGGACTTGTTAGTAGCAAGGTAGGGGGCTGTTCCTCTCCATGCCCAGGGGCCCCTACAGGAGGTTGGAAGCCAATGCAGGCTAAAGGTCAGGCGCTGATTCAGGCCCCTGAGCCAGCACACCTGGGTGGGCCCCAAACTAGGCCATGTGGGCTTAATTCAGCAAAAAGACCGGAACTGGGCAACCACCCTCTCTTTTTCAGTTGCTCCTCTGCCTTCTGCTTGGCAGGGGCATGGTTCTGCCAGGCCAGGCCCAGGTGTCTCTCTGGCCTCAGGTTGCCACGTGTGGGGTGTAGTCCTGTGTTCCGTTAACTGTAACACCTGAACCTTCTCCTATCCTTTATAACAACTCACTTGGATCGCAAAACAGGCTTCGGGGTGACTTTCTCGTGCAAAACCAAGGCTAGTTTTTCCCACCTGAGCAATCTAACAGACCCTGATGTAAACTGTGGCTGAAGTTAATCATCAAGTGTTAGTATTGGCTCATTAACAGTAAAGCATGCCGGGCACTAATGCAGGACGTTAATTGGTGAAAACAGGCAGGTGGGGGGTGGGGGCAGAGTATATGGCAGCTCTGCACTTTGGCATAGGTTTCTAGAACCCTGAAATGACCAGCCAAACTCTGCCAGCGAGTCGATGCTGACTCAGCGACCCTGCAGAACAGGGTACGACTGTGTTCCCGAGACTGTAACTCTTTATGGGAGTAGAAAGCCCCACCCCACCCCCTTTTGTGGTTTGGAACCGCTGGCCTGATGGATCCCAATGGTAACCACTGCCGCCGGCACGGCTCGTCTTATTGAGGAGGCAATAGCATTGAGAAGCTTGAGCCAGCCTGAGGAGGATCAAACCTGTGACCCAGGCCGGAAGGGAGTGCACACTGTTGGGGAAAAAGAACCCCCGACATGCTGGTTCAGCCCAAGGTTGCCACGTGCCACACGCTTCAGTTCGGTAAAAGGAAATAAAGGGCAGCATCCGCAAGGGAGGCGCAGCAAGACCAACCAAGGAAGCCAGGCACAATCCGTGGGCGCGCAGTGCCAGGTATCTGTGGGACTGAGCAGACTCCAGAGAAGCCGGGAGACGGGGGCTGAGTCTTTGGCTCAGGACTTCTTCCTAAATCCCTGGCAGGATTGGCCCCCACCTATCGACTCCTGGTGCCCTTCTCCTCTGTCTGCTACAGGAGTGCATGTGTCGAGAATGCTGTGAGTCCCCCAACGGGCAAGCCCCTTACACTGTTCTGTCTTCTCATGTTGCCACCACCGCCGCCGCAGGATAGGCTTGAGCAGCCAGCCTTTGGTCCAGCAGTTGCGTCTGTAAGCCATTTGCACCGCCTAAGGACTCCATTCTAAAACAGCCTGGGTTTGGGTACATTAGAGAAACATCCACAGAAACTCATATGTAGAAGAGAGAGTTTTATATAAAGGGTAAATGCACATCAAGAAGACATCCCAACCCAGTGCTGCCCAAGCCCACAAGTCCAACATTAGCCCATATGTCCGACACCAATCCACAAAGTCCTCCATCTCACAAAACACATAATGACACCGACTGCAGGTGGAAACTGAGTCAGTGTAAGCATCTTGGTGCTGGCAGGGGTCTCCACACGGCTGCTCCAGCACCCAGGGCTGCATCGGGGTAGGTCCATGAGGCTTCTCCTCAGGGATGTCTTGCAGGAAGTGAGCCTTGCCGGCTGAAGCAAGGAACTGGCTAAGGCAGCTGCACCCTGGTCCGACCATCACAAAGCAAGACCCGAGAACTAGAAAGGGGAGCCTCACCGAGCCAATTATCCCTCCGCCCTTCAATGAACCCCACATGTGTTTATTGGCCAGGTTGGCACAATAAACTGACTACCTCACATTCCATCCCAATCGTCCAAGTAATCTGCAGAACACAGATGTCTAATCCTTTTAGCCAGTGTCCTTTGAACCTGATAACACCAAACTACCCTTTACGATGCACTGAGATACTGTCTGCTCAAGAAGTCCTTTTTATTTAAAAAAAAAAAAGAAAAAAAGTCATATCCGGTTGAACTCGTCTCTGCCCAGGCTGTTCCCCTCCTCTCCCTGGACACTCATTAGTGGGAAGCACCTGGCCTCTGCCATCTTCCGCTCCAGACCCCGGAGACAACAGCTACGCCCAGGGACTTGACCTCCAGCTTGTGGAGCGTGTGTGGGGCTCAGCGTAAAGGCTTCCATGCTTGATCGCCACGCCCAGAGAGCAGCATCCAGCTTAGAGGGATGTAGCACCCATGTGCCTTTAACCTCGGACGCACCCCACCCCACCCTGTTGGCTGCCGTGCAGACAGCCTGCCTTGCCAAGGAGGACTTAAAAATAGCTTCGTTCTCCTGGCTAGTTGCAGGCAGCCCAGGGGTGTTGCAAAGGGCAACACCCCGTTGCAAATGGGTGTGCTCGGGTGGTGAACTGCTGGCTGGAGGGTTAGCTCCGCCCAGAGCTGAGCGGAAGGGCCTAGGGATCCTGCTTCTGAAAGAACAGGCTGGGAAGCATGCGCGGCATCGCCTTGAGTTGAGCCAGTTGGCCTCTCCCCGTCAGAGCCAGCATGGGCTTCCGCCATCCTGTGTGCCCGTTAATGAAGCACAGCTTCTGGAAACCCCCTGCGACCCCGCTTCGTCCGCACAGCGGATCTGAAATGCCTGGTGTTCCCGGTGCTGTCCATTCCAGCGGGACGTGGACGGGCCAGTGTGGGCTCTTCCGTGGCCTGTTTGGTTCTGATCATTTTCTTCTCCTGTTCCCTGGGGGGAGCCGCAGTCCCTCATAGGTTATGAATTGGGCTGTGATCTCCACGGTCTGCAGTTCGAAGGCACCCGCTAGCTGCTCCTCCGGAGAAAGACGGGGCTCCCTGCTCCTGTACACGTTTACAGTCTCAGCAACTCCTGGGGGCGGCTCTACCCTGTTCTAGAGCGTGTCCATGAGTCAGCATCGGCTTGGTGGCAGGGCGCTTGGTTTTCAGGGTTGGTGCCGTGTGTTTCGTTGGTATGCAACATCTGTTCAAAGTCATCCTGCAGCTGCCTTCGTATAATACTTACCATCACTTAAAGGTTCCAGATTTTTTTTCAATTTATTGTTTCTCAGCTTTAAAAATGCTGGATTTTTTTAAAAAAATCATTTTAATGGGGGCTCGTACAACTCATCACAGTCCATCCATCCATGGTGTCAGGCACATTTGCACATTTGTTGCCATCATCATTCTCAAAACATTTTCTTTCTACTTGAGCCCTTGGTATCAGCTCCTCATTTTTCCCCTCCCTCCCTCAGCGACTCATCTCGGCCCGTGTAAGGTGGTGGAACTGCCCCCATGGACTTTCCTAGGCTGCTGTCTTGACCACAGCAGGGCCACCACGTCTCTTCTCCTGTGGAGGAGCTTGGCGGGCTCAAACGAACCACCTTCCAGTGATTGACCGGCCCGCCAGGACTCCTTGACCACAGATTTAGTCCACAGAAACCTGTTCGTGTAACTTGCTAAAGGACCTGTGTGCCGTCAGACAGCACAGTTGGGTTGTTCTCCAGTTCAGCAAACTGCTGCGGAGCCCACATGTGACACCCTTCGAAGAATCTCACTTCTTTTGTCTTTAGAACGGAATTGGAAACTTTCACCAAAGCCCTGTCCTCCAGTCCGTTCTGACTGTCCTAGCAACAGCACAGAACTGCTCCCGGGTGTTTCCGAGACAGTAAATCTGCCTGGGAACAGACCAGCTTGTCCTTCTCCCAAGGAGCAGCTGGTGGATGTGAGCGGCCGGCCAACAGGGAGACCACTAAGCCACCAGAGCTATTTATGGAAACGTTTAAGAACTCGTTGAATCCACTGCACACTTCAGGGAGTGCTTGCTGTCTCTCTTCCCGGTGGGGGAGCGGCATCCGTGGTTTGTAGCTTCAGACCTGCAAAGGAGACACAGGTTGGACACTGTCCACACGATCAAGGCGTCCAATCACGGTCACCTCTCACCTGATAACTGGGGGTCAGGAAACTTGGATGGTAATGTTCTTTACTTTCGGAACACATTGTATTTTCCTTGTCCATAAACGGATGCTTTGGGGAGGCAGTTTCTCACACTGTTTTAAAACAGATGCTTTCCCCTAGGGCAAAAAATGCCCGTCTTCCTGGGCTGACATAAACCTAGCACCTTCCAATAGAGCCAGGCACGAGAGCAAGAAGTTAACGTCACAAATACGGTTAAGATCACCGAGACAGACGGCCTCTTTTGAAAATACACAAGGACTGAGTATTTTGTGCTAAAGCCCAAACCCACTGCCATGGAGTTGATTAGGACTCATAGCGCCCCTATACAAGGTTTCCAAGATGCGCAGTCTCTGCAGGACAGACAGCCTCATCTTTCTTCCCCAGAGGAACGGGTGGATTTGAACAACTGCCCTGTGGTTAACAGCCTGATTCCTCACACACAATGCCGGTAGGACTCCTTTTTCTGTACGAGGTGGAACGTTACTCATCAATAGCCAACCTGAACCTGAACCTTTTGGGAAAAAGGAAATCCTAGCCTCACTGGTTGTTTTCAACCTAACGCAGGAGTGAGTGTTCCCAGCGCACCGTCTCGTGCCTTTTAATGAGCATATCAGGCTTTCAAACTTTAAAGAGAGGTTAGGGAACTCTGCGTGTCTGATCAGGAAAATACAATAGATCGCCATTCTCGGGAAAACCCACTCTAGGGAGTCAAGGTATAAATGGTTCAGTGTTTTGGTTTTTTTCTTATCAAAGATTTATGACTGTTGGTATCTTGAGCCTGGCTTATCTCTCTCCTGGTCTATTTCAGTAGCCTCTTAATTGGCCTGTCAGCCTTTATTTCTCGTCCTCTGTCTGCCCTGTAACCCTGTCCCCGCTACCACTCTGAAGGCTCAGCTTCAGACTCTGTCCCAGAGCAGAATTGCCCCTTTCGGTGTCTGAGATGTTACATCTGCAAGGAAGCAGACAGCTTGACTTCTCTCCTGTGGAGCAACTTTGTGGGTTTTGAACCCATGACCTTGAGGTCAGCCGCTCGCTCGGTTAAAACCCAAGACGCTGCCAGGGCCTCTCCTGACTCCCTTAGTCCACTGCATACGCCAAGTGTGGTCTGCTGACCAGCAGCGTCCACGGCGTTGCTGGACAGGCAGAATCTGCGCTGGCCCCAGGCCTATGGAAGCATATTTTAACGAGACCCCTGGGTGATGATTCCGCTGCAAAGTAACATTTGCGAACGCCGGGCAGAGCGGACAGCCTGATAGAAAGATCAGCTCCCGGGCTATCTGCTGACTGAGGAACGAGGAGGGACTTTTCAAATTTTGGTTGATCTCCTTGGCTAAAGAAAGATTAATCTTGGAATCCCTTACACCTGGTAAATGGAACCTGTCATAATTTGTTTCTCTTGATTACGTACAGTCCTACAACAAGGAGGCCTCTTTTCTTCCTTTGAAAACACTGGTAGGTGGTTTTCAGGTCCCTTCTGGTAGGGTTGTTTTCTTTTTTAAAAAATGGGTTTTTTTGTATTCCCTTATAGGGTAGTTGTGGGCCTTAGAAGATGAACAGGTGTAAGAGGAAAAACTTGCTACTTGGGGTCTCAAAGTAGATTATGTGCAAACAGTTTCTAGCATCGGCAACTCAGCACTCAGCTGTTGAGCATCAGTTTGTCATGCGATCGGCTTGTGTTCTGCCTCTGTGTTCTTCAGGCCCAAATCGAAAGCTAAGAGGCCCCTCCCCCCAAATGCCTCAAAAAACGGGTGTGACTAGCTCACACTTCCTTGCTGATAACCACAAAAGTGAGAGGATGTGTTCGGGCGGGTTGACAAGAGAAACAAATTCACCGACCCTCAGCTGTGTAAGGAAGAGCATTCCGTCAAGAAGCTATTAGGCATCCATAAAGCGTCCCAGCCAAGTCCAAGTGCCGTCCCTAGCCCTCTTCAGACTCACGAAGCCTCATGCAGTAATGCAGCGTGCAGCAGCATCACCGGCGGGTGGGTACAAAGTCGTGGGGATCCAACGGCAGTGGAAGCATCACAGGGCTCTGGCAGGTCTCGGGAGTGGCTCCTCAAAGGAGGTCGCAGGGGGAGGTTCCCAGGGCCCTCCTTATGAGAAGACCACACCCACAAAGAAATGCTGTCAGGCTGGACTCCATCCCTACACTTTATTTTATCAAGTTGACATGAAGTTGAGTACCTGCCACAGAGGACAGCAGGATCCGCTGAGATATTTAAAGCGCTGAAGAATTTGATACTAAAATACCCCTCCAAAAAAACCCACAAACTCACTGCTATAGCATTAACGGGGACTCATAGCAACCCTATAGGACAGGCTAGAACTGCCCGTGAGTTTCTGTTGAGGGAAGTAGACAGCCTGCCTTGTTCCCTCGAAGCAGGTGGTGTTTACAAACATCTGACCTGACGGTAAGTAGCCTAGTGTGTAACACACACCGCCAAGGCTCCTCAAAGTGCTCTGTCTGAAAATATAAGGAGAGTGGGGTCTGTGCCTATGGCTTAGAACAGGCAACAAGACTGCCAAACATGGTGATGTGGAGCCATTTTTGCATGTCTAAATGATTGAGTAGTGACTTCTTAGTGGGAACAGGTCAGAGACATAAGATGGCCTGCCCCTGCCTAGGACAGTCTCGCTCAGGGAATCACACCATGGATACTTGTCCCATGTGAGGCTTTCAACTTCTGACATCTGACCAGGAGTCAGTGTAGTAAGAGAAGTGTGTACATTACTAGAAACATATAGTAATCAGAATATATTTCAAATTCTATATCCATATATTTTACATGTAAACCAAAAGCATTTCAAATGCACATTGACGTTTCCAGGGATGCAACCATCAGGTAAATAGAGTAGACACCTGTTCTGTGCTTTACTTAGGCCGGGAGGCCTGATGGCATAGTGGTTACACAATGAGTTGACAACCACAAGGTTGGCAGTTCGAACACCGCCCCCCCCACCCCCCCATTCCCTGGGTGAAAGATGAGGTTTTCTGCGCCCTTAAAGAGGTATCGACTCAGAAACCAATAGGGGCAGTTCTAGCCCATCCCACATGAGTCGGAATTGACTCGGTGGCCAGGAGTTTGACTTTGGGTTTATTTCAGAAAAAAAAAAAAACCACGTTCGGATAGTTTACATCAGTCTGCACGTGTGTCTGTTACACCAAACTTGTTCTACTTAGATTTTCTGGGACAGCTGCCCTGAGCATTTATATACTAGGGGGTGCTTGGTGGTACAGTGGTTAAGTGCTCCGCTTCGGCTTAACCACAGGCTGGAGTTTGAACCCACCGGCTGCTCCACTGAAGAAAGGTGAGGTCTTCCGTTTCCATAGAAGCAGACGGCCATGGATACCAGGTGGGCCAGTTCTTATCTGCCCCGAGGGTCAGCCGCTCTGAGTTGGAATTGATTTGACAGCGATGGGTTTATTTATATGCTCGAATGTGTCTTCTTATAAATTTCTCCTTTGTGTAGTGAGTAGGGCATTTGATTTAAAAAATAAAAGTATTATATATATTCAGGATAAAAAAAAGAGGCACTGAAATAGAGGGAGTCGTGGAAAGAATGGAAAAGAAAGAATGAAGAGAAAAACCACCGCTGTGTGGGTGGCTGCCGAGGGAATTCCCGGGTCAGGCCAAATGGACAGAGGTTGGGCTCAGAGGTTGATGCCTTGCGCTTAGGGCGCTGTGACCTTGCTAACCTTCCTGAGCTTGGATTCCTGGGGATTCCTGGCAGAGTCAGGGTGAATATTGGAGGTAATGACCCCAAAACACCTGGCACAGAGGTCCCCAAATCAGCACACCCTGTAAATAATATATGCCGGCATGTCTAATTCCTTGTGCGTGATGCTTGGTTGGAAGTGTGTGTGTGTGTGTGTGTGTGTGTGTGTGTGTGTGTGTGGTGGGTGGGGGTAAGGTAGGGAGAGGTGGAACTTGCACTGACTTCCAAGCGCCCCAAACACAGGTTCTTTATATGTTGTAACACCAATACCATCGATACGTGAAACTTGAATAACCCTTATCCTATAAAATCCTCAGGGCTCTTTTTTTAAAAAAATAAATCATTTTATTGGGGGCTCTTAACACCTGTTATCACAGTCCACACATTCACTGTGTCAAGCACATTTGTACATTCGTTGCCCTCATCATTCTCAAAACGTTTGCTTTCCGCTTGGGCTCTTGGAATCAGCTCCTCACTTTTCTTTTTATTTTGATAAAATATAAACTATTAGTATTTTCATACCTTATACCTTCTGCTGTCTCCCTTCACCCATGTTTCTGTTGTCACCCTGGGATGTGTGTGGGGAGGGTTATACGTTGGTCATTGCACTCTGTTCACACACACACACACACACACACACACAGGTTCTCTGCCAACTGCCTTGATTTCAGAGGCCCCAGGGGTAACTCCCTCCAGGTGACACATCTTTTAAAGAACCATTTCACCATAACAAGACAACTCACTTTTTTGATTCAAATAACTTTTCAGTAGGATATGTTTATTCCAGACCCTCTTGGCCTATTCACCACCTTCCGGAGCAGCTGGGGGATGAAGAAGAAAACCAAACACAAAGCAACTCTGAAACAATGAGTCTGCATTTTGCATCCTAAGAGCTTTCAAATGATAATACCGATCTCTGCTGTTGGAGGGCAGGAAGGGATCACTTCTTGGTCTGTCTCCTTCTCTGGAGAATGCTCCAGAAGGTTTCTCTGGAAAGTTAAGTGCTAGTCTTTGGGACCAGTGTTCATAGTTTTGGTCCATCCCTTCTTCTCTCCCTCATAATTTGCCTGCCATGAGGGGTTTGCAGTGGTTCTAGCTGTTCCTCTCTTTGGCTAGATTGGCTTTCATGCACCTCCTTGTCTTTGAGTCAACTCCAGTTGATAGTGTTGTGTGTGTAGACGCCAGATCTTCCTTCTGAGGAAACAGCATGATAATCATTTGCACCGACCTTGGGACTCCCTGTCTTCCATTGCAGTGTAAATATATCCGTCTATGCCTATCATAAAAGCTGCTGCCCCGGCTATCAAAACATACAGCGTGGGGGGAGTTAAAGGCTTGAAGATAAACAAGCGGCTATCTAGCTGAAAAGCAACAAAGTCCACATGCAAGAAGCACAGCAGCCTGTGTGATCATGAGGTGTCGATGGGATCAGGTATTAGGCATAAAAGACCCAGAACAAAGAATCATATCGATGTGAGTGAGGGGGAGGGCGGAATGGAGACCCAAAGTCCATCTGTAGACAATTGGACATCGCCTTACAGAAGGGTCTCACGGAAGAGACAGCCAGTCAGGGTGCAGTATAGCACCGATGAAACATACAACTTTCCTCTGGTTCTTTAATGCCCCCACCCCACTACCATGACCCCAATTCTACCTTAAAGATCTGGCTAACATCACAGCATGTACACAGACAAGAGCTCGCAACACAGGGAATCCAGGACAGATAAACCCCTCAGGACGAATAATGAGAGTCGTGATACCAGAAGGGAAAGGGAAGGTGTGGGGGGAGAAGAGGGGAATGGATCACAATGATTTACAGATAACCACCCCCGCCCCACCCCCCGCCAGGGGGGTGGACAACACAAAAGTGGATGAAGAGAGACAGGGGTCGGTGTAAGACATGAATAAAAAAAATACTAATGTATAAATTATCAAGGGATCATGAGGGATGGAGGGTGGGGAGGCGGGGAAATGAACTGATACCAAGGGCTCAAGTAGAAAGGGAAATGTTTGGAAAGGATGATGGTAACCTAGGTACAAGTGTACTTGACACGATGGATGGATGGATGGATGGATGGACGGACAGACGAACGGACTGTGAGAAGAGCTGAACAAGCCCCCAATAAAATGATTAAATAAAGTCCTGCTGCCATAGCACTTCATGTGAGGCTCCTCAGAGCTGGCTCCGTGCCGGTGGGTCTGCCGCCACCTTCCTGCTGGTCCTTCTGAGAGCAGAGACCTACCTCACAGTCCAACCCATGGCGTCTCGGGCCGATCAGTGCCCTCTGCTCTGACATGGCCTTGACATGTGGAAGTGAGGGGTGTTTATATGTCCTCGATACTGTGTGTTGAAATCTCTTATCTGTACCAGTGTACATGCTCCTGTTTAGGCAGGTTTGTAAGGTAGAACTGGAGTCATGATGGGGGAGGGAAGCATTAAAGAACTAGAGGAATGTTGTGTGTTTCAGTGGTGCTATCCTGCACTCTGGCTGGCTCATCCCTTCTCTGTGACCCTTCTGTGAGGGGATGTCCAACTGTCCACAGATGGGGTTTGGGTGTCTACTCTTTCGCATCAATATGATTGTTTGTTTTAGGTCTTCTGATGCCTGATACCTGATCCTGTCAATACCTGTTGATCACACAGGCTGGTGTAATCTTCCATGTGGGCTTTGTTGCTTCCCTGCCAGATGGCTGCTAGTTTAATTTTAAGCCGTTAAGACCCCAGACGCTAGATCTTTTAATAGCCAGGCACCATCATCTTTCTTCACCACATTTGCTTACACACCCATTTTGTCTTCAGCAATAGTGTCAGGAAGGTGAGAATCGCAGAATGCCAGCTTATTTAAACAAAGTGTGTTCTTGCGTTGAGGGAGGACTTGAGTAGAGGCCTGATGTCCATCTGCTACCTTATACTTAACCTATAAATATATGTACATAGACCTATATCCCTATTGGTATACATATATTTACATATATACATGCCTATATTTATACCTCTATGTAAATGTCTTTTGCCTCCTAGTTAGGTAGGTACCTTTAGTTCTACAGTCACTACTAACTGCAGCTGACGTGGAAGTCAGCTATGACAGAAAGATGCTGCAGGGCTGGCGTTCCCAGAACACCAGTAACTGGCAGCTTTCCTGTTGTTGATCTCTTAGTAATATCGTACAGCACCGGATGGTGCCGGAGACCTGCACAGTCCTTAAAGAGTGGCAATAAAGGCCTCCTCTTGCAACAGACCTAGACTCCACCATGCGAGTTCAAACAGTCTCCTCTTCCACAGAACCATCGTAAACCCTTCGATGTGTGAATTGTCTGCCAGACTCCATAAGCAGGGTATTTGAAGCTGCCTCTTGGACATCTTAGTGACTTGGTGTAGCTGCTTGGTGAACCTGGGTGACTTGCAGGTAGCTACTGGCCTTTGGCAGGTGTTGTCCTCCGAAGCCGTAGAGTATGTCAGGGGGAAGATGAACACCCCACACGCGTGCAGAGGAAATAGCACGCGCAGCAGCAGCAGCATCTTCTAAAAAAGTGGTTCTCAACCTTCCTAATGCCACAATCCTTTCATACAGTTCCTCATGGGGCAGTGACCCCCCAACCATAAAATTATTGTCATTACTACTTCATCACTGTCATTTTGCTACTGTGATGAATCGGGTAGCCCCTGTGAAAGGGTCGTTCGACCCCCAAGGGGTCTCGACCCACAGGCTGAGAACCGCTGTTCTAATGTGATAAAGATAACTGCCGATTTGCTTTAGTCAGTCGCCCTGAGGCCAAGTGTCACCTCTCACTTCCTGCTGCTCTCTGAGGCTGCCTCGTCTCCATCGTTTGGAACATGACATTTCTGCTTTCACTCACGTAACGCTTTCATAGCTGTCTGCTCCCTGCTCCTATCACCTCTCAAATCTAATATTTACGTTTTAGATCCCTCAGGTTGGCGACATGTTCACACAGCAAGAATCTGATACCTGGTGTGGAGGCACTAGGTAGCATAAACACATTTACCCCGTTGGGTACTGGGAATGGGTTGAAATGTGTCTTCTCCCCCCCCCCCCCCCCTCAGTGCATATTGGAATCCTCACCCTCATAGCTGCTGTTTGGCAGTAGGGTTTTGCTCCGTCACTGCGGGTATCGTCAGTGTAGACGGTGTCGTAAAACAGAGGCTTACTTACAGAGAAGCTGGCAGGCAGACACCGGAGTAGGGAGATCTGCCACACAGAGGGGGCCAAGGAATTGAGGAACTACTGAGAAGGACACTGAGGCAGGGATCTTCCCCATGATGGACAGAGAGGGCCTTCTTCTACAGCTGTTGCTCAAATTCTTACTTCTAGCCCCTAAACAAAGGCCCCCTGTGTTAGTCTGGGTAGACTAGAGAAACAAATCCATGGACACACATGTGTATAAGAAAGAATTATATACAAGAGCAATTGGACATTGAGAAAACATCCCAGCCCAGATCAAGTCCATGAGTCCGATATTAGCCCATATGTCCGACAGCAATCTGTAAGTCCCCTTCAGACTCACGAAACACATGCAGTGACACTGAATGTAGAAGATCACGGGCCAGTGGGTAGAAAGTCTTTGGATCCAGTGGTGTTGTAAGCATCTCAGCGCTGGCAGGGGTCTCTGCATGGCTTCTCCAGCACCCAGGGCTGCATCAGGCTGGGTCCATGTGTCTTGTCAGCTGGTATGTCTCCCAGGGTGTGAGCAGAGAGTCTCCCACCTCCAAGGAGGAAATACTGGAATTCCTAGAATCCTTAGGGGAAGGCTATGCCCACACAGAAGCCTCATGGGCTATGACCTGATTGACAGGCTAGACTCCACCCCTACACGCTTAATCCTTAAATTGACAATTATGTAACTAGCCCACCCTCACTTTGTCAATCTATCTCCATTGAGGGCCTTCCTCATTTTTGCTGCCCATCCACTTTACCAAGCAGGACGTCCTTATCCCAAGGACTGGTCTCTGCTGACAATGTGTCAAAGTACATGCAATGAAGTCCCCGCGCTTGCCCTCTAAGGAGCACTTCCCGGACAGTACATCTTCCAAGACAGTCTTGCTTGGTCTTCTGGCAGCTGTGGTACATCCCCACCCGTCACCAGCACCGCCGTTCAAATGCATCGGCTCTTCTTTGGTCTTCCTTGTTCTATGGCCAACTTTCACACGGGTGGGAGGCGATTCGAAGAACATTGAAAAGCCAAGTGTTGGCTTGGGTCAGGTGCGCCTTATTCCTCAAAGTAACTTCCTCCTCACTTCTCAACTCTTTGAAGAGGTCTCCTGCGGCCGATTTACCCAGTGCAGTGTGTCGCTGGATCTCGGGACTGCTGCTTCTATGAGAATTGATTGTGGATCACCACAAGAAGACATTCTTGACCACATCCCCCATGTCTTTTTTGTTAGTGATGTGAACTGTCTGTGCAGCTGTGAGTATTTTTGTTCTGTTCACAATGAGTTGCAGTACAGACAGAAGTATGCAAATCAGTATGCAAATGAAGCCTGCCAACAGTCCGCCTCTTAAAAGTCTTCATTTAATTCCCCTCTGGGAATGTTCTTTCAGGCCCCGCATTCTGGTACCAGAGGCAGGTCCCCTGAACATTGGACCGGTTTTTGGATGTTGACGTTTATCATAAAAGTCTCCTTTGGTGAGTGAGACCTTTGGTGACTGGGGAACGTAATGGCTCTCTTTTCCCTTGGCTCGGGGTGAAGGCCCTTCTCGAGGGGCTCAGCGTGTTCACGTCCACGTGAGTGCCCACAGAGGGAAGGACCGTGGGTGTATGTGGCACTGGTGGCGATGTGTTCTGCGTCAACCTCCCCCCGGCGGACTTGGCGGAGTGTTGACGGGCCTTGCTGACAGTCTCTGTACCGCTGCCTGGCTTCTCACGCGCTTCCTCCCACCTTGACTGAATCATGAGCACCCGCACCCAGCAGCTGCAGACGGATCGGGATCAGTCCTCCCACTCAACCGGGGAGAAACATCCCGCGTGAACCCGCTACCGTAGCTTCCGAGCGGTTAGTCATGAAGAGGGGTGGAAGGAAAGGGAATGTAGGGTCACGGTCCGGAATCAAAGGCCTGAGTCATGGGTCGTTCTGATTGGCTTGTGGAGCCATGCTTAACTGAAAATTTAAAATAATAATAGCATAAAGCCAAGGAGAATTAACGAGCCTTGTCGCTCGCAAGTTGATTCCATCTTAATGAACTTGAACAGGGCTGACGAGTCCAACTGCCCCGTATGTCTCCTCCCAGAGTCTTCTCCAAGGTGGCCACCCCCCACAGGCAGACCGCCGCATCGCATCGTGCTGCTCCTCCCGAGCTGATGGCGTTCCACGGTGGGCATCTCTCAGTTAGCAGCAGGGCTCCTTTAAGGGGGAAAAAAAGCCTCAGGTAATAGGCTGCAGCAAATCAATTGATGGCATTGGGTCTCACATGTAAGAACGGCCGGCCGTTTGAGAAGCCGTGTTCACTGTTACTCAACGGAGCGAGGAGCCTGCGCTTTGCATGGGCCCAGCTCTTCCCCACGTCTCCCCAGCCTCATCCCCGTCAGCCCCCTGTGCTCACGGGTCGTACATGTGTCTCCGAAGGAAACCTGGAAAGGAATGCTCCCGACCCTTGTATGGAAGCAGCACTCCAAATTCCATTCAGCAGGAGATAATGCGCTGGCTAGACCATCACAAGGCAACCCCAGAACGGGGCGTTTGGGTTGGAAAGGGATCAAAGGAGCGCGGAACTAGCAGAGCTAACAGACGGTTCAGCCTGAAGAGGGTGGTCTGGACAGCTGGAAGAGGGCCCTGTTCACACGCTAAGCCCATTCCTTGTTGCCTCCGAGAACGAGGTGATTCCACTGACCGGGGAACAGGACACGCCATCGACCATCTCAGGGTCAAACCAAACATGGGCCCTGAGCTTTTTTGTCTTCTGGCCCCCAAATGGGGCAACAGAGATTTTGAGTCGCGTCAGGTCAGCCAGGGAGCTTGCAGGCGGTTCCTTCTCTGATCCCACATGGGCTTCTCTCTCCCAACGGGGTCCCGATGCCCGTGAGTGGTCGTGGTGTGTCTGTTACCATGTGAACTGAGCGATGGGTGTGGCTTCCTCCTTTCCTTTGTCCACGGCCCTGACACCATGTCTGGAGCAGCATATTGGCGGATAAAGGGAGATGGGGAGGAAACAACGATCAAAAGGCAGACGGAACCTGTGAGTGGAGGAGAAGGCAAGCACAATAAAGAGGGTCAAGGGGTGCGCCTTGGTCACCTTGGAAGGAATATTGTCTGAGTGGAGGATGTCTGTGTTCCACGAACAGTAGGCCCTGCCAGATCGTTCAAACACACACACACACTTGTAGTTACATGATCTGTTGTCAATTTGAGTCTTGAGCGTGAAGGGGTGGGGTTTAGCTTGTCAATCAGGTCACAGCTTGATGACATCATTTGGAGGTGCTAAGGAGATAAATAGCTCGCTGGAGCCAGGACACTCGCTCGCTCACTCCCTGCCAGACATTCCTTCGGATTAGACACACAGAGATACGCTAGAGCCCTGGAGCTGGAGGAGCCGCATGGAGACCCCTGCCAGCACTGAGATGCCTCTGCTGCCACTGGATCCACCAGACTCGCACCCACTGGCCTGTGATCCTCCTGTATTCCGCGTCATTGCATAATGCTTCGTGAGTATGAAGAGGACTTTATGGATTGGTATTGGACTTATGAGCTAATATCGGATTTCTGGACTTGATCTTGGCTAGGATGTTTTCTTAATATTCAATTGCTCTTGTCTGTAAAACTCTTATATACCTAAGAGGGTCTGTGAATTTGTTTCTCTAGTCAACCCAGATACACAGACACACACACACACACACACACACATATGCGCGCGAGCAATTTCATGGTCTGTCTGGACAACTAGTGCACGCTGTTTCACACTCTAGAATTCACAGTGCACATTCACACACTGGAGCCTGTGGGAAGGCCCCTGTTGTGAGAGAGCCACCCCGTTGGGCCTTTATTTCTCTCGGCTTACTCCCCAACCTTTCTGGCCGCTGACGCCGCTGCTGCCTAAATATCCCTTCCATCGCAGAACACACTGAGCACAAGTTGGCCAACCTTGTTGGGGCTTCAAGACAGTCATAAACTGGAGACTGGCTGCCCTGATGGTATACCCCAGACTGTGTGCTACTGAGTCCAACAAACGATGGCACTCTGGCACCACCGCCCCCCCCCCCCACACACCGCCCCCATTTCCTCATTGGTCAGATGAGCTTGAGAGTCATTTTCTAAGAGGTGCTCCTTAAAGCAGACGGTGCAGACCATCTACCTCCAGTGCCCCCGGCATAGCCGCATCCTCTTCAAAGCTTCGTTTCCACGCTCATGCAGTACGTTTGTCTGCATCAGACATCCTCAGACTACGGCCCGCAGGCCACATGCAGCCCACCTAGGACATTTATCCGGCCCGCAGGGTGTGTTTGCCCCATTTCTTTGTTTTACTTCAAAATAATATATGTGCGGTGTGCATAGGAATTTGTTAATAATTTTTTAAAAACATTAGTCCAGCCCTCCAACGGGTCTGAGGGACAGTGAACTGGCCCCCTGTTTAAAAAGTTGGAGGACCTATGGGTCTGCATAAATGCCAATCAAGAGGGCCTTTTTGCAACACAGCCTTTTCTCCTCCGTCCGCATGGCCAATAGCAGGCGGTTCTGTTACTCGCACTGAAGAGTGAAGGTAGCCTTTTTTCCAACCGTTCTCAAAGGCAAGGAATGGCGAGAATTCTTGGTTGCTTTTGCTTTTGCTTCCTAATTTTGGGATATATATATATATATATTTATTTATTTTAAATCCTGCCAGCTTCTTCTATATTGTATATTGTCTTAGTTTCCTAGTGTTCCTGTAACAGAAACACCACAAGTTACATGGCCCGAAACAAGAAATCCATTTCCTCACCCGGTGATGAGCCAGCAAGTCCGAGCCAGGCTCTGGGCCGTGTAGATTCCTTCTTTGTCGGCATCCCTAATCGTCCCGCCTCCCAGGGCTTGTAGATGAGGCTCGCAGGTCACGGGTTCTTGTCTCTGTCGACACTGCCCTTTCAGTAAGTCTGAAACGGGCAGGGTTAATAGCCACTCTATCAAGGAATAATCTCAGCGGATTGCTTGATTGTGTTCCATCTGCAAGATGATTGCATTGAGTTACACCAGATCACATCCACAAGTGTGGGTGTCAGAATGCCATTGCATATTTACATATTTTGGGGTGGGGCCAGGGAAATACAATTCAATACTTAACAGATTGCAAAAGGGAAAAGCCTTTTTTTTTTTTTGGTGGCGGTGGGGGTGATGCCATTTTACTTAACAACCTGTCAAATAGCTGCCTGATAATTATGTGGACCAAAGATAACAGCCACACACAGAGCCAAGAGACAGCCATTGGGACAGGACGAGGGGACACTGCTTACTTGAACATCAGCAAAGTTGTGTGTTGTCGGGGTTGTATCCTGTGTTAGTCCGGGTAGACTAGAGAAACAAATCCAGGGAGACTCGTGTGTGTAAGAAAGAGCTTTATATCAAAGAGCAATTGTATATTAAGAAACCATCCCAGCCCAGTCCAGAGCAAGTCCATACGAATGATATTAGCCCAAGGTCCGATACTAGTCCATACATTCCTCTTTAGACTCACGCAGCACATGCAATGGCGCCGAATGCAGGAAGATCACAGGCCAGCGGGTGGAAAGTCTCATGGATCCAGTGGTGGTGGAAGCATCTCAGTGCTGGCGTGGGTCTCCATGTAGCTCCTCCAGCTCCAGGCTCTAGCATAGCTCCATGTGTCTTGTCACCAGGAAGACAAAGCAGGGAGTGTCTGTGTGTTTCTGGTCCAGTCAGCCATTTTTCTCCATCAAGCCTCCAAATGAGCTCATCAAGTTGCGGCCTGAGTGACAGTCTAGCTCTTCGCAAGTTGACACCAGGTTATATAACTGCCACAGGGACTTAGCATGACCCACCTTTGAACCTCACGATTTGCTTTGCCCATGGGAGGCAGGTAGCAAGCGCTGATCGAAGGTATCATCAAAGCGTTTCGGCGTCCACCCCACTCTGTGTCATGTTCGCTAGGGGATGAGCTGGAAGAGACCCACATGATGATTGAGCTGTGTTTGGAAGGACTAAGGGACACTTGCTGACCTGTTCCTGTGTCTTCACCAGTTGGTTCACTCTGTGTACCTGCATTTTTGCCTCCTCACCGAGGCAACCACCTTCTAACCCTGACTCTGTGATGGATGGTATGGAAGTTGTGACCACCCAGTTGCAGGGAGAGCTCCTTGTTGCCCCTAAGAGTCATAAATGGAGTCCTAGAGTCAGACTCTGAGAAATCATTTTAGGACTTTTGTGATATCTGGATCAGAAGACCTTTCTGGTGGCGGCAGCGGTGGTGGTGGTCTGTGTGTTTGTGTTTGTGCTCAGAAACAATGCCGTCAGGATAGGTAGGGGTTTCTCGGAGACTACAGCAGAGAGACACTTGGCAGGTGACCCCTGGACTTCCCCCTGGCAGGGAGAGAGGACAGAAACACACCGTGGCACTGAAGGACCACTGACCTGGTGACCCACAGATAGGAGGCTGTGCCCTGCACAGCGAACGCTCACTGCGGTGGAAGCTGGTTCCCTCCCCGTGCTGGGGTTAGGTTCTCTGGCTGTGCGAGGTGCCATGAGGTGGGGCAGATGATGAAGACGACATCGGAGTTGATTTGTACGCGTTGGGCTTCCCCTGGAAGGGGCAGCGTTCTCCCCCAGAGGAAGGTATTAGCTGTTCACGCCCAGCGCCCTGCTGCCCCAAACCAGGAGAGCATACCTGAGAATAGCAGCCAACGGGGGCCTGCCCACAAGGCACAAGTGAGAAACAGATTAGAGTTGTTTGTTGAGAATACAGCACCAGCATGGTATACCCCTGAGGGGTGAAAACCAAAGAAAGTAAGTTCAGCAGGGAGTCGAGGCTTGGGGGTCGGGGATGGAACCACAAGATCTCCTGGGAAGCCAGGAGAGAGATGTGGGTTTCCTGAACACACGAAGGAGGGTTAGGGAGCGAACCCCAACGTTCCCCTGCACCCATCCCCCTTGCTCTTCGCAGTCTCCTCTGGCTGAGCATTGGGCGGAGGTCAGCTGGGCAGTGGGACACATTCTGAAGTTTTGTGATCTGTCCTTAGGGAGTCCAGGAGGCAGGCTGCACAGTCTCTCTGTAGGCAGTGACAGGTAGCCCACTCCCTTGTGCAGAGGGGCGAAAAGGAAGCCCTGTTTTGATTTCTTCGTGACAAAGCCCCCCTGGTGGTAAAAGGGGGGGATGTAGGAGCTTTGCGGGGTGCTGAGATGTTCTTGCACAATGAGGAGCCCTAGCCTTGTTCACAAGAGCACAAGGCACACGTCAGCCACCCAGTTAAGAGGGGAGGGAGTGTGGCCGTATAAATGTCTTTGTGCATGTTGTCGGGGCCCTCTGGGTGTCACGCCACGGAGATGTCTTTACGAAGCCCGTGGGAAACTCCTGTGGGTGGTCATGTCGGCAGAGCCCCTCCTACTGAGGGTAGCGTGGTTTCAGGCCACAATTGTTGAGCCTCTCAGGGAGCCCACCTGCGGGAAGCTGGCGAGAGATGCTTCTCCGATCTAGCGATGCCAGGCTGGGGGGTGCTCTCTGGCGAAGGGTTCTAGGCGATGATGACATTCGAGTTGGTTATCGGATGAGGGTCTGCCTGGGCACCCCTTGTTTGAATGTTCTCCTGGGGAATGAGGGAGCCAACGTTTCCCCCTTCAGCTCAGCACAAGAGCTCCCCCAGAGACCTGTTATTTCATACCTTTGCATTAAAAATAAATCCGCCATGCATAGTGAACTCCTAGCCAGTTCCTAATATAGTTCTGTTTATCCGGGTAAAATCAAGGGGCTGGGCGGCTTTAAAGATGATTAGCTGTGTGTGTCCCGCCTAGAATGCTGGTTTCGTCAAAAACATGGCATGGACTGCGGGGGGAGCAGGTAAGGACTATTTCACAGCACTAAATGGTGTGCTTGTGTTAGTCTGGCTAGACTAGAGGAACAAATTCATACGTACTCCTATGTGTAGAAGAAAGAGCTTTGTATACAAGAGCAATTGAATATTGAGAAAACGTCCCAGCCCAGTCCAGATCAAGTCCCTAAGTCCGATATTAGCCCATATGTCCGATATCAATCTATCAATCCCTCTTGAGACTCACACAACACATACAATGATGCAGGAAGATCACAGGCCAGTAGGTGGAAGGTATTGTGGATCCAGTGGCAGTGAAAGCATCTCAGCGCTGGCAGGGGTCTGTCTCCACATGGCTCCTTCAGCTCCGGGGCTCTAGCATAGCTCCCTGTGTCTTCTTCACAGGATTGTCTGGCAGGGACTATGTGTGTGTCCAGCCTCCAGCGAGCTATTCATCTCCTTAGCACCTCCAAATGAGGTCATCAAGCTGCAACCTGATTGACAGGCTAGACTCCACCCCTTCACTCTTCAGTCTCAAATTGACAATAGATTATCTAACTACCATGGTGGTCCAACCAAGACTGCGTTTCAACAGGCTCTGAGATGAGGGTTTGTGTGTGTGTGTGTGTTGTTAAAGCTTCTTACAACTTTTAATTGTGTTTTTCTGGTTGTAGACAGAGGTAGACAAGGCTTTCTACTCGTGTAAAGACTTTCCATCTCGGAATCCCGCAGGGGCAGTTCTACCCTGTCCTGTAGGCTCGATAAAGAGTTGGTGCTGACCTGATGGCAGTGAATTTGTTTGTTTGTTTTTATTATCGACAAAGGATGGGGCCAGACTTGGTCCCATGGTAGAATGAGACACTGGTTGGATTCCTAGCCACGATGCCGGCCCATGGCCACCACCCATTGGGGGTGGGGGCTTGGGTGTCAGGTTCAGGTTGAGGGACTTGAGCAGAGCTTCCGGGTGGGGGCTTGGGTGTCAGAGTCAGGCTGAGGGACTTGAGCAGAGCTTCCAGACTGAGGCTGACTAGGATTTCGCCTGTGAAATCCATCCAAGGAGAGCCACGCGGAGCACGGTGGACTCGTTGGTAACCACTCATTCAGATGGCGGCAGCATTTCGTGCTGGTACACATGGAGTCACTGTGAACCGGAGGCCAGCACCACGATGGCCGACTCCAAAGGACGTCCCGTGTTCACCGACTGTGATCTAGTGTTGGCAGCACCAGTCTCCAGTATGGAGGGGTCTCGCCTGGAGCCCACAGCACCCAGCGCCGCTGGAAGGTTGAGGCCGAGGAAGGAAGGGGTGTGGGAGGAGAGAGGACTAGAGTGCAGGGCTGCCAGCAGTGGCCCCAGCTACCAGGTGTTGTTGTTAGTGGGAACCTCAGAATCTCAGCGGTGCCACCTTCCTAAGGAAGAGAAGGCAACCCTTGAGGGGTCAGGAGTGTTCTCCGAAGGGGAAAACTGCCCCCCAGGGTCTTCCCCTGATCCCCCACCCTGCTTCAAACGTAGAACTCCTTTCCTGAGAGGAGATGGGAAACGGGTGTACCTGTTTTCTGCACATGGCTAGCTGTGTAGGGGACACTCCCTGAAAGGAGGAAGGGGGTGCAGTTTAGAACAATCTCAAAACCCTTTTTGGGTTTCAAAGTGAAAATTGCCTCCTGGGCCTTGGAAATGGAGCCTCCTGGGATGGCTCTGTTGACAAGGTGAGGAGACAATGCGCCCCCCCCTGAGAGACACCCCCCACCCCCTCCAGCCCTCCCCACAGGCGGCCTGAGCCTCCGTGGTCACGAAGGCAGCGGCTGCTGACTTGGAAAGCGTTGTCAGCTTCCGCTGCACTTCACACGTGTGTTTCAGCAACAGTGCTTATCTCTCGGACCTCTCATTGCTGCCTGGACTAGTTCATCTTGATATTATCTAAAAGTCAGGGGAGGGTGGGGATAAAAGGTGCTTATGGGGAAAAAAGGCATCTGGTATCATTAGGATTGTAAAATGGATCGTTATCTACTAAGCTGGGAAGCTATTAAGCACCTCAGGCATTTGTTCCTGTCGGAAAGGACATGCCTGGAGCTAATCTGGAGCAGCGTCCTCCACCACCCTCATGCCATGACCCTTTTAGACACTTCCTCATGTCGTGGTTACCCTTCCACCCACCAACCATATCATTATTTTCATTGCTGCTTCATCACTGTCATTTTGTGACTGTGATGAATCAGTGACCCCTGTGAAAGGGTCGTTCGACCCCCAAAGGGGTCGCGACCAGCAGGTTGAGCTCCGCTGGTCTAGAGCACCTTCTGTCTATACTTGTAACAGTCATGAGGGCAGCGAACCAGTTGTGAAATTGTTTGAATCCCACCACTGCTTAAAAAAAAATGCTGCTAGAGACGCGGATCCCAAGGGCTCCATAGACAGTAAATGTCTAGAAAATGCTGATGGCAGCGTAGGTACAGACATGCCTGATTCAGTTGATGTATGGATTGCAATAAGCGTTGTAAGAGCCCCCAATAAAAGGATCTTTAAAAAAAATTAAATTTGAAAATGACGATGGCAGCCTCCGAAGGTGTCCCACAATGGGGGCGGCCTGTGGGGAAGGGAGCTAGTGCTTTCCTATGTTCAAGCGCAGTCCTGACTTAGGTGTACGGAACACTGGCTTCTCGAGGCTTTCCTGGGGACACGAGCACTTCTAAGAGGCTCTACAGCCCCATCTATTCATCCGTTGCTGAATTACTGAGGGAGGAACCTCTTAAAAGATCAGCTAGCAACAGAAGCTGTATTTGCAAGGAGGCGCAGTATCCATGGAGCACTGGTGACTTAGCGGTGATGCATTGGGTGGCTGTGCCCACTAGGTCAGGAGTTCGAAACCGCCAGCCACTTCTCAGGAGGACGGGGCTTTCTACTCCCGTTAATGCACCTTACAAATCCGGCCAGACCAGAGCATTACACTGGGACAGATAAGAGCTCTCGACACACAGAATCCAGGACAGATACATTTCTCAGGACCGACAATGGGAGTAGCAATACCATGAGGGTAGAGGGAAGGTGGGGGGAGAAAGGGGGAACCGATCACAACCATTGACATGGAACACCCCCTCCCCAGGAGGGTGAACAAACAGAAACATGGGTGAAGGGAGACAGCGGACGGTGTATGCTGTGAAAATACTAATAATTTCTCGTTTATCAAGGGGTCACGAGGGTGGGAGAGGGAGTAATAAAAGAGGAGATGATACCAAGGGCTCGAGTAGAAAGAAAATGTTTGGAAAGGATGATGGCAGCACATGTACAAAGGTGCTTGACATGATGGATGTATGGATTGTGATAAGAGGTGTCAGAACCCTCAATACAATGATTTCTTTCTTTATTATTATTATTATTGCTAAAGGTTCCTGGAAGCCTGCAGGGGCAGTGCTACCCTGCCCCGTAGAGTCACTTTGAGTCAGTATTGACCTGATGGCCAAGAGTTTTGAGTCTGAGCATCTACAGTCGGTGCCTTGGTTCATACACTCAGCCGCTAACGGAGATTCCACCCCAGTTACCCTAGAAGAAGAGAGCGCCTTCTCAAAGCCCAGCCATGGTCCCCCCGTGAGCCCAGATCTGATTCTGACACGGATGGGGTTTACTCGGTGGCCGACGGGAAGCAACAGTCCTGTCGTGATTTCCCGCCAACTCAGAGGGTTCCTGGGAACCTGGTGGGAAAGCCTTGCTGAGTCCTCCCTAGGGAGGGGGCTGGGCCACAGACTTGAGCATTCCTTTTCCAAGGAGTCCGTTGATGGCATTTTGAACGTCCGGGAACCCATTTGGCAGGCTAGACTCGGTGGTTCTCCAAGAGCCCAATGCCCTGAACCATCCCCAGCCACCCGCTGTGGGCATGCTTGTACTGGCACCACGAAACACGCCTCTGATTCCACGTGTGCGTGGACACTGGTGTCTGGCGGCTCCATGTTCTGGCGTGTTCCAGACGGGTGAAGGAAGTGCCCAGGGGCTGTGGGCAGGCCTAGAGGATCCGGATCTAGCCTCTCTCCTCTTCTTCAGCCCCGGCATCACTACCTTGATTTCTCAGGAGACAGGTGTGTACAACCAACATTTTTTAAAAAATAATTTTATTGGGGGCTTGTACAAGTCTTATCACAATCCATACATACATCCATTGTGTCAAGCACATTTGTACATTTGTTGCCATCATCATTCTCAAAACATTTTCTTTTTACTTGAGCCCTTGGTATCCACTCCTCATCCCCCACCCCGACTTCCTCATGAACCCTTGATAATTTATAAATTATTGCTATTTTTTCATGTCTTGCACTGACTGATGTCTCCCTTCACCCACTTTTCTGTTGTCCGTTCCCCCAGGGAGGGGTTATATGTAGATTGTTGTGATTGGTTCCCCCTTTCCCCCCCACCTTCCCCATCCCCTCCTGATATCACTACTCTCATTATTGGCCCTGAGGGGTTTATCTGTCCTGGATTCCCTGTGTTTCCAGCTCTTATCTGTACCAGTGTACATCCTCTGGTCTAGCCGGATTTGTAAGGTAGAATTGGGATCATGATAGTTGGGAGGAGAGGAGCATTAAAGCACTAGAGGAAAGTTGTATGTTTCATCGGTGCTACCCTGCACCCTGACTGGCTCGTCTCCTCCCCGAGGCCCTTCTGTAAGGGATGTCCAGTTGCCTACAGATGATGAGCTTTGGGTCCCCACTCCGCACTCCCCCTCCTTCACAATGATGTGGTTTTTTGTTCTTTGATGCCTGATACCTGATCCTATTGACACCTCATAATCACACATGATCACATAGGCTGGTGTGACAGCCAACATGTTAAAGATGATCATGTCATTCCAGATTCTAAACCAAGCCAGACCCAGGGGCCTGCAGCAATCCTACTGGTTCCAGCGTTCTGTGGTCTTCGGTCTTCTGTGGGGGCTGCTGATCCTTAAAAAGGCCTGGAATGGAGTGAATTTTTTAAAAACTGCCTGTTGAAATGGTACTAATAGCGAGAGAGGCTACTCACTGGGTGGTCCCTGTATTTTTAGTAGCAGGGTTAGAAAATTCAGGTTGTGTTTACTCTGAGCACATGGGAGGGATGGAGGGAGCTGGTAAGATTGTGTAGACTGGAAAATGCTAGAATTATAATTTATTATAAGCATCAGTCCGGCGGGGAAATTCATATATATATGTATATATATATATACTACAACATGTACGTTTGCCTCCAGATTTTCCACCTTGGCCATTGCCCACACATGTATAGCCACCCTGGGGAAGAGAATCAGCTCAGCACTCACTTCCACGCCGAGATATAAAAATATACTGCAGCCTGCTTTCCTTTCGTCAGATGTGCGCTTTTTTGTACGTGTGTCAGATTTCCTGTTTGAGCAGACACCCCACCCCAATTTTTAGTTCATTTGTTTTTGTTACCCCTTTGATAACTACTTCTGCGTGGATTTATCCTTGTGTTAGACAAAGGCATTCAAGCCGAAATGCTACCTCCTCTCTTGTTAAACCAAATCTCTCACGTTAGCTGAATGTGTTACGGATTTTCTCCCCACTGCCATTGGTTTTCATCCTCTCGTGTTTGTTTTCATTGGAAGGCCGGGTCTTCTACTTGGCTGAGGGACATTCTTAGATGTATTAAGGACTGTGCTTCAGGGGAGGGTCTGGGGCAGGGACAGGGCACTGTTGACACGGGATGGATATTTTTTTGATGGAAAGCTAGCTGCCCTCTGCAGTTACAAGTAGCCTCTTTGAGAGAGAGAGAAAACAAAGCTCGCAAAGCCTTGGTATCTGGGAACTGCAGGTCCTTAGACGTGACTGCTGAGGGAATAGCATGGTCATCCAGAAGGACAGATCATTGCCAGCCCGCATGAAATAAAGGAAGAGAACACCTGCCAGTCATTTCCAGCTTTCATTGGGAGGAACGTGACTCCGAACGGGACAGCCTGCTTCCCGAGAGCTTGCCCACGGTTCCGGAGCCATTACGCTGTGCTTGCTGTATACGCGCGTGGGAGAAGCCTGGGCGTTGTCCCGAACGGTGTCCGCCGCGGGTTTTGCCTCTGAGGTCGTCTGTGGGAGTTGTCTGGGAAATTCTGGACGGAAGCGGCTCCGTGCTCTCTTCGGGAGGACACAGCTCGGCCGAGGCTCCTCTTCGTGAAATCCCTGCCTGCAAAATGTTTCACGAGAGGCAGAGATGGGGGTTTGTTTTTAATGTTTGTTCTAAACGGAAGAGAAGTTACCTTGCCAAACACATTCTTGTTTGTCATCAGACTGGGTCGTTTACGCTTCACTGCCTCGACTACGTGTTCCCAGAGAAGATAGTGCACACATGTGTGAGTACCATTTTGCCCTGAAAAGATTTTTTAAACTTAAGGTTTAGGACACGGCTTTGCTCTGTGGGCCTTTAACCTGCGTTTGGAGTTAAAGGTGACAGAGGGAAGCATCGATCACGGGACTCAGCCGGTTCACAGCGGTTCTGTAAACCCAACCCCTAATTTTTCCCCCCGATTTTAAATGTATTTATTTATATTATTATTATTATAGAACAGAGTACATTTAAGCTACGTTCTTTTATTTTTGCAATATAGCACAAAGAAAAACTTACCACTTGTGTGGCACAGTCTGTTGCGTGATAGCAGTGACAACATCCCAGGAGATTTCTTTGTATGTGACTCTTCTTCTTCCCGCCCGCCCCGCCCTCTTCTCTCTCCTTCCCTCCCTGTCCTACTCCACTTCCCCTCTTCCCCTTGCCCCATGCCCGTCTGCCCTCCCCCACCCCGCACCCCCAGTCTGCAAAGTCTTTTCCTTTGGCGTGGAAAATCGTCTTCCATTGCCACCCCCTCTTTGTAATAATGGGGTAAGGAAAGACTATCTTTATGAGGTTGACCAAGCTTGCCGAGCATCATGTCTTCCAGTCTTGTCCCTGTCACGAGGTGTTTGACAATCTCCATGATTGTTTTTGGAGCTGCATAATATTCCGTGTGTGTGTGTGTGTGTGTGTGTGTGTGTGTACCAGAGTTGATTTACCCATAACTCCACAGATGGGGTGCTTGGGGTTTTTGGTATTATAGAAATTGCTGCGATAAACATGGGTGTGCGTTTATCTGCTTGTGTTTTCTTCTTTATTCTTTGGGGTATGTGCTAGGTGGGGTTCTCTAGAGAAACAAAACCAGGACACTTATGACTTGATAGGTGATAGATAAAAAGATAGATAGATCGATAGGTTTTATACATCGAGAAGAAGGAGTAGTCCACACAGCAGTACAGATCCCTAATATTCTTGTTGTTGAGTTCACGGAACCCCTTGTGGAAATGACACTTGTCCTCGGGGTCTCTCCAAGGTGGGTGGCTGCCCTTTGTGGAAATCACCCATTTAAATTCCTGACTTTTTTTTTTGAACCGATCATCCACGCAGCAGCCTGTGCTAAGCGCCCGCGGTTCATTCCGTCCATAGGTGTAACGAATTAGAACTATGCCTGTGATATTGACTTACTCGTTTCATAGAACTTGTTAAGCTTTTAATGATGTGCTACATTTTTATGCCCTTGCGTGTGCTGCGTCAGCCAACAGACATGAACATTAAAAGAGAAAGTGGCAAACCACCCGAGGGTGGCAAGTTGTCTTCTTTTCAGCTTTGTGTTATGTCCCCACGCTCCCACGAGATGTCAGGAATGAACTGTGCGATTCTTGAAAGTGTTCAGCGAGCTAAGACTATTGTCAGAACAATGCAGTTCAGCAGGAGCGAAAGGGGACTTTTCACAGATGGACACCAACGTGCTGAGAGGGGAAGCCGCCTGTTCCTGATATGTCTAACACGGTGACTGTTGTCTAGTTGTAGGCTGATCTCCAGCGAAGGGCATCCCACTCTGACAGTGAAAAGGTGTTCGCGGATAAATCACACAGCCGGTGAAGATGGGATAGAAGCGAATAATATTGCAATTGAGGAGCATTATGGGAATATCTTAAATAACAGTTGTATTGTTTGTTTGTTTGTTTTGTCGGCGGTTATCTAATGTTTTCTCATTAATATTTTAAAGTTGTTTCTTATACCCTAATCTAGTTTGGGGTATCTCTTTTATTGTTCTTGTTTATTAACTCTATGAAATGATCAACTTCCTTTCGATATATTGGGGGTTTTTTAATCTATCTATACTTGTAACAGTCATGAGGGCAGCGAACCAGTTGTGAAATTGTTTGAATCCCACCACTGCTTAAAAAAAAATGCTGCTAGAGACGCAGATCCCAAGGGCTTCAAAGACAGTAAATGTCTAGAAAATGCTGATGGTAGCATAGGTACAGACATGCCTGATTCAGTTGATGTATGGATTGCAATAAGAGTTGTAAGAGCCCCCAATAAAAGGATCTTTAAAAAAAATTAAATTTGAAAATGACGATGGCAGCCTCCGAAGGTGTCCCACAATGGGGGCGGCCTGTGGGGAAGGGAGCTTCTCTGTCTCTGTCTCTTGGAGAAGCTCCAGTCGACTCTGACTCCCGATGACTCCAAATCTGCAGATTCGAAACTTTGGGGGCGGGGCTTGCTCCTCAAGGGTAGGACTTTAAAGGCGATCTGGTTCTTCTGGATGGGGTCAAACTTCCATCCTTTTGATCGGGAGTCTAACGCATACCTACTATGCCACTCAAGGCCCCCATGGAGAAAGGGTGTCACCGCAGCTGCTGTTGTTGTCAGGTGCCCTCCAGTTGACTCTGACGCATAGCCACGCCCCGGGAGTGGACGCCGGCAGCAGCCGCACAGCTGTTGCTATGTTTGAGCCTCTTGTTGCAGACAGTGTGTCCATCCAGCTCCCCAAGGTGCTCCTCCTTCTCCGCCCTCTGCTCCACCAAGTGCGGCAGTGACGTCATCTCCCGTCACCTTGAGCAAAGGGGTGGAGTCGAGCCAGTGAGGCCTGTGTGTGGGCATGGCCTTCTCCTGAGGATTCTGGGAACTCCTGTTGTGTTAGTCTGGGTGGACTAGAGAAACAAATCCAGGGACACACATGTGTATAAGAAAGAAATGTATATACAAGAGCAATTGAACATTGAGAAAACATCCCAGCCCAGTCCAGATCAAGTCCATAAGTCCGATATTAGCCCATATTTCCAATATCAATCTATAAAGTCCTCTTCAGACTCACAACCGAGGTCTGGCTGCATCCATGTGGCTTGTCTTCAGCAATGTCTCCCAGGGAGTAGCAGACAGAGAAGTGTCTTCAGCCTCCAAGGAAGAAGTACCAGATTTCCCAGAATCCTCAGGAGAAGGCCATGTCCACAGAAGTCTCATTGGCTATCTCCAGATTGACAGTTTAGACTCCACCCCTACACTCTTAATCCTTACACTGACACCAGATTAGGTGACTGCCACACCTGTCTTCCTCCCTGGAAGTGGGAGACACACTCTCTCTGCTCGTCTTCCTGCTGACAAGCCACATGCAGCTGTGCTCATGGCAGCCAGAGCCCTGGAGCTGGAGGAGCCGCATGGAAACCCACGCCAGTGCTGAGATGCTTCTACTGCCACTGGATCCACAAGACCCTCCACCCACTGGCCTGTGATCTTCCTGCTTTGGGCGTCATTGCATGTGTTGTGTGAATCTGAAGAGGAAGTTATAGACTGATATCGGACATATGGGCTTGATCTGGAGTGGGCTGGGATGTTTTCTCAATATACAATTGCTCTTTGATATAAAGCTCTCTCTTACACACACGAGTGTCTGGATTTGTTCCTTTAGTCTATCCAGACTAACACAGCAAGCATGATATCCTTTTCCAGGGACTATTTTCTCCTCAAACATGGTCAAAGTACATGAGATGAAGTCTTGCCATCCTAGCTTCTGAGGAGAATTCCGACTGTACTTCTTCCAAGATAGATTTGTTTGTGAATTAAAATATATATAATATATATATATATTTTAATTCACAAACAAATCTATCACTGGAAGTTGGATTGACAATATGGTAGAAAATGTAATGAATTTGGTGTGGAGGGTCTGAGCTGATCCTTACATGGGAATTCTTCCCTTTAGTGTTTGTGTATGCACTGGCACTCAGCATGGGAGAAAGGCTGGCTTTCTACTGTCAACAGCGACACTCTCAGAAACCCCCAAGGGGACGCTGTGAGTCCACATGGAGTTTGGTTTGGGCGGTTAGAACATGAGTGCATTTGACAGGCATCTAGAGCATGCATGTGGACGTTCATTCAGAACGTGTCATGCATCTTGGCGTGCATTTCAAATATGCACTTGTGGGCTGCAGCCACCCGTCCGGAGGTTGCTACGCAATCTCTGCTCGCTGTTCTCAGTGTCTCAGTCACCATTCACAGCATGCCGAGCCGCAAAGAAATGTCTGGAAGCTCTGTGTATTCAGGAGTAAGGTCCAGAGGACGTGAGTGTCTGTGTGCTAGCCACTCAGTGATCACATCAGCTGAAAGAAAAATATTTCCGTTCCATTTCTCAATCACACGTTACTCAGCCTGCACTGCGGACTGGGTGTGCCTGGTGGGCCCACACAGCTCAAGTCTTGGAATCAGATTGGAGGTGCCTACACTCTTCCTGTTCCACACTGACTGGCATTTTTGTCCGGGCAGCATGGAGAGAACCTGGCTTTGCGAAGATGACGTGAGTAAAAGGAATGGAGCTCTAGGGTGACTGCCCTCATGTGGAGAATGTGCAGAGTCCAGCGGGCATCACGGGTGCTGCGTGCCTTGAGAAAAAGGTCAACTTCCTACAGTCGCCGGTGTGCGCTCTGAGTGGTATCCCTGGGGTGACAAGCACGGGGTTCAGAGGAGCTCAGCGGTAGGTGGAGAGCAGAGTTGAGTGCCACAGAGAATGCCTGCAAAGAGGAGAAAGCACAGAGGAGCGTTTGAGAAGTACTGAAGGGAGATTAGAGGCACGGGGAGTCCCGGTGTAGTGGGTAATGCACTGGGCTACTAACAGGAAGGTCAACAGTTCAAAACCACCAGTCTCTTAGCAGGAGAAAGGCAAGGGGCTTTCTACTCTTGTAAACAGTTACAGACTTGGAACGTCACAGGGCAGTTCTACCTGCCCTAGAGGGTCACTATGAGTTGGCATGGACTTAATGGCAGTTGGAGTTATTGTTGTTTTTAGAGTAAGGTGACCAAACGACCTGCTTTTGAACAATTTGTCCCGCATCCTGCAGCGTTATAAAAAAGTCCCGATTTTTGGAAAGAATGCATGACAAACGAGGGTATACGGTTTTCGGCTGCCATGTGGCTATTTTGCCAGGATATGAGTTTTATCAATGGTGTCCCGCTTTACCAGTGTTAAAATCTGGTCCCCTTATTTTAGAGACATGGGGCGTGGGTGTGGGTTGAGGAGGTAACCTCAAAGAGCAAGAAAGTATGATTACAAATGATGATAAATCGCCAAGTATACATGGCATGGGAGCGAAGGCAGGAGGACGTATTCGATAAAGCCTCCGTGGGTAGGGGAATTGGGGTACCCTTTTCCACTTCGTTGTTCAATTAAAAAACAGGTATTTACAACCACCACACCCTCCAAAGGCTTTCCAATTCTGGTTATCCAGGGAGGCATCTCCTCTTATCCCTCCCCCTCCCCTGGGCCCCACTCCCAGCTTCAGTTTCAGTTGTAAAAAGGAGTAAAGCTAAGGGGGCCTGTCAAAAAAGGTTGGTGCAGGAGAGAGTAGTCCCATGCTTGCTTTTCTAGGGGCACTTATTAAAATTGCTTCCTGTGTCTGGCGTTGTTAACTGTAGATCAGTGGTTCTCAACCTTTGGGGTGCCTGCTTCAGATGTTTGAGGGAGAGGCTGCTTGATGCCCAAGGCGCCATTTCTTCTTTGGTTTGTAAGGAGTGACCCTGCCTTCAACTTTTTTGTTTCCCCAAGGGCCTAGCCTCTTCCTGGCCCAAGACAACCTTATTAAACAGGGGATTAATGAAGTGGCCCATTTACCCAGTTCATTCATACATAGCTGCACAGGGAGTTCCACACATGCGCCAGGTGTTGACCAAACCCTACCTCGCGCATTGAGGAAGCCCCTCCCCTGCCAGCAGAGACTCCCTGACAATGCCCCGTGTGTGAAGCGCAGATGGCAGACAGCCAGGCCGGCCTCTGGCTTTGGGTTTCGCCCGATGCTCCCGCTCCGTCTGCTGTATCGCAGTTGTGATCCTGCTGGAATAATAGACTTTGCGGAGGAAGTCTCTCTGCGGCCTTGACTGCCCCCAAGGGCAGGGGAACCTGGGTGGAACCGAGAGTGTCTTCTTTTGGCTCCCTGCGTGTGTTCGGGCTGATGTCTAGCATTGGCCTCGGTTCCTCCTATTCTCTGGCCTTGGATGCTAACCAGGAGGTTGGGGAGGCCTGGGGATCCACATCCATAAAAGACCACCCCGGAGAAGGAGGTGGGGGAAGGGAGCAGTGAGCAAACAGCACCATAGACAGGGGAACAGGTAGGGGCTTAAAATCAACACGGAGTTGGATGTAGAGATCCCGGGGGTGTCTGAGCAACAGCAGTCTAGCTGAGAGGAAGTACTAAGAGGCGGAAGTAAGGCAAAGAGTGAGGATGGGGCAGGAGCCAAGTGAAAGGAGACAGAGGAGAGATCTAGGAAGCAAAGTTATGGACAGAGGTATAAGCATAGATGCGTACATATGTAAATACATTAATTCATGGTAATAGAGGTATTGGCCTATGCACAGATATTTATATGGCAATATATTGCGGTAGTGGATGGCCTTTGGGTCTCTGCTCATTTCCTCCCTCAATGCAAGAACACTTTGTTCTAATAACTCAACATTCTGTGATGCTCACCACCCCACCCCCACCCACCACCCACCCGGCCCCCTGCACAATTGCCAAAGACAAAATGGGTGCATATGCAAATGTGGTGAAGAAAGCTGATGGTGCCCGGCTACCAGAAGATATAGCCTCTGGTGTCTTAAAGGCTTGAAATTAAATAAGCTGCCATCTAGCTGAGAAGCAACAAAGCCCACATGGAAGAAGCACACCAGCCTATGTGACCATGAGGTGTCGTTGGGACCAGGTAGTAATAGGCATCAGACAATCCCTAACAAACAAACCAAAAACCCACTAGTGTTGAGAACAAGGGGGTTTGGAACAGAGACCCCAAGCCCACCTGTAGACCAGGGGACAGCCCCTCACAGAGGGGTTCACAGGGAAGGGATGAGTCACCAGCGCTGTAAAGCACCAATGAAACACAGAATAGTCCTCTGGTCTCTTGAGGCTTCCTCGCCCCCACTAGCATGCCCCTTGTCCTGCCTTTCACCGCAGGCAAGATTGGAGCGCGTACACTGGTACGGCTAAGAGATAAGCGCTCACAACACATGGAACCCAGGATCAGGAATGGATGGAATCCAAGATCAGGAATGGATGGAATCCAGGATCAGGAATGGATGGAATCCA
>NW_022111361.1:3323523-3327780 GCF_000313985.2 Echinops telfairi | reverse complement strand
GGGGGGGGGGAGGAACAGATCTCAATAATTGACACATAACCACACACACACCCCTTCCGGGGGAAGAACAGCAGACCTTGAGGGGAGACAGCAGTCGACGTGAGATATGAAAGCAATAATAATTTATGATCTATCAAGGCGTCACAAGGGTGGCAGTGGGGCAGGGGAAAAAAGCTGATACCAAGGAGTCAAAAGAAAGTAGATGTCTAGAAAGTGATGGCAACATATGTACAAATATGCCCGACACAATTGATGTGTGGATTGTTATAAGAGTTGTAAGAGCCCCCAATAAAATGATCTTTTAATTAAAAAAAGAAAAACCCTCCGTGGCAGCCCTCTTCTGTCACCAGGGTGCCCCTGGTTTAGAAATTGACTCACAAAAGTGAAAATCTGAGGGTTGGTGCGCCTCCGTGTGCATTGGAACCCTAAGCAGACGTGTGCTGAAGTTCAAGGAGGGGGTAGTGATGGGGATCCTAGAATGTTAGGGATCAGACTAAGGTCTTAGGCTCAGGACCCGTTGCCGCTGCGCAGGAAAACATCATAGCTACAGATCAGGGCCTCAGCCGGAGTAGATTCACCCAGAAATCCTCCCTGTGGATCCCCAGACGTTGCTCCTCAGTGGTAAATTGCGTCGCCCCACGCCTTCCAAGAGCTCTGCAAGGTCTGTCCGACGCCCTCTTTTGCAAACGTGATGTCGGGGCTTGTCCCTGGGCTGCGCGTGTCCAGTCTTGCAATTTGGTGCTGCCGTGGTGCTCGGTTTTTGGAAAGGAGCCCACGATGATCTTGTTTTCATAAAGAAAGGCCACTACGTGCTTTTACGCACGGAACACGTGGGAAGCCCCGCCTTCTCGGGCTGACCCAGGTCAGGGGCTGTGTGTGCAGAGCTTGAGTGGCAGAAGGTATAAGTGACCTGTGACCTACTAGGGGCTGGGCGGTGAGCACCCTCTCCAGGGAGTAATGTGAAGAAATTCCCCTTTTCTCAGTTGACAAAGAAGGCCGCCTCGCAAGAAACAGGCAGTTTAAAGGAAGCTCAATATGTTAGTCCGGGTAGGCTCGAGAAACAAATTCGTGGACACTCATATGTATATGAGAGAGCTTTATATCAAAGAGTAATTGTCTATTAAGAAAACATCCCGGCCCAGTCCAAATCAAGTCCATAAATCCAATATAGCCCATATGCCTGATACCAGTCTATAAATTTCTCTTCAGACTTACACAGCACATACAATGATGTCGAGTGCAGGAAGATCACAGGCCGCCAGTGTGTGGAAAGTCTTGTGGATCCGGTGGTGGTGGAAGCATCTCAGCACTGTCAGGGGTCTCCACATGCCTCCTCCACCTCCAGGGCCCTGGCTCTACCAGCATAGTTCCATGTGGCTTGTCAGAAGGAAGACGAAACAGAAGAATGTGTGTCCCGGGAGGAAGACAGGACTTCCCAGAATCCTTGGCAGTAGGCCATGCCCCCCGACAGGCATGATTGGTTGTGACCTGAATGACAGGCTAGACTCCACCCCTAGAACCTACTTAACAAGTTGTCACGAAATCATGTAACTACCACACCCAGCTTTCTCATTGGTCTTCAGTGTATTGTGTGTGTGTGTGTGGGGGCAAGTTGTTTGTTGTCATGGTTGTTGATAGGTGCCGTCAAGTTGGTTCCAACTCACGGCGATCTTGTGAAGTGAAGCATCGCCTGGCCCTATGCTTTTGGCCACTGCATGGGTCCATCTTCCGGGAGGGTCTTCCTCTCTCTCCTGCTGTCCCTCTGCAGGCGTGCTGCCCTTCTTCAGGACTGCTCCCTCCTCCAACAGGCCCCAAGTACATGAGACAAAGTCTTGCCCTTCCTGCCTCCAGAGAGCATTCGGGCTGTGCTGCTCCGCCGGGCGGGCAGCGTTGTCCGTCAGAGGTGGCATGTTGTGCTCTGGGCGCTATTTGCCTTTTTCCAGTCTGGTGCTTGGCTCTTCGGTTTCAGGGAGGACAGGTCAGGGCCGGCTGTGGAAGTTCCCCTCTCCATTGGCATGGCTTCCTACAGTCATGGGATAAAGTGGGGTGGCCAGGGGGCACTATGGGAGGGAGACCCAGGTGAGGGGGGAGGAGGTGCCTAGTCCCTGGATCGGCATCTACGTCTGAGAGAGTGGCGGCCCTCTCATTCCCACCCGTTTTGCGTGGACAGAGGAGGGGCAGAAGGAGCACAGGGTCTCAACGGAGGTCTCAGGGCACCTCAGCATCTCCCCCTTTCCCACAACAGTGTGGGAGCATTTGTCATCATCCATCAGCACATACTGGAGACAGGCAGCTGGTTGATCCTGGGGTTCACCAGTTGTCTGGGCTGACTGTCAGTTTAGAAGAACAATGTGCCAGTAAAAGTCAGTAGTAGGTCACCAGCCCATTCTGGCAAGTCGCCCCTGGGTGGACACAGATCTCCAGTGTTGGAGTGAGCATCGGGGCCCAGTGGCACTTCGGGCGGGCCCCTGTGGACATGACCATATACTAAGGTGACCAGACATCCCGCTTTTGGCGGGACAGTCCTGATTTTTAACAATTTGTCCCGTGTCCTGTGGCGTTTTTAAAAAGTCCCGATTTTTGGAAAGAATGCAGGACAAGCTAGGGTATACAGCTTTCGGCTGCCATGTGGCTATTTCGCCAGGATATGAGTTTTATCCATGGTGTCCCGCTTTACCAATGTTAACATCTGGTCCCCTTACCATGTACACATATGGACGCTTCCCATGGAGGAGGCTGGGACATGAAGAACTACCGAAAAGTGACCATTTAATCTCCTGAGTCTATTTTCAATGTTTCACAGGTTTTCTAGCCTGCACATTGCCCAAGCGACCTATCCTCAGATTCATTCTGGCTTCTCCATTTCTAAGTCAAGGTCCCCTGGGGTCATGTAAGACTACCGGTTAGGGGCGTAGTACCCCTGTTAGGTCGTTTGTACACCAAGTCCTAAGAATGACTCTCAGTCACAAGGGCCCACCTCCCACCTCAACCCAGTTGTGCATCACCCCTTGGTACCTTGCTTGAGAAAGGAAGAAATACGGGTGGAGCTAGCACATGTCATTTGAGTGGATCACTTGGCAGACAAAACACGTGTAGGTTTTGGAAGTCCTTAACTTGTGTGGTCATTTTGAGAATGAAAGAAGGTAGCCTGACAACGGACATGATTCCCCACATGGGAATTCAGGCAGGTGCCCCAGGGTGAATCCTGGGACACTGATTTCTCCTTCTTCTTTGCCTGGGTCAGCGTGCTGTGCTCCGGGTCCTCATGAAGACTCCATTCAGGTCCTTGAGCCTGTGTTCGCTAGAACAGCCCAGAGAACACGGACAAGCTGTCGTCCCCATGGCCGTGGGTCATGACGGTGAAAGAGTCACACCAGCAACAGGCACGTGGTGAGGGCAGATGTTGCAGGAGAGACCAGGCCCCGTCTTCTTCTCCTGGTGAAATCCACTCCACAGGACTCCGCACCCACCGCCGTCAGCTCGATTCTGGCTCACAGCAACCCAAGCAGACAGAGTAGAACTGCCCCGTACAGGTTTCCTTTCCAGATGTAGAAAGCTGCATCCACCCGCCGCCCCACCCCCGGGAGTGGCTTGCGGGTTCAAACTGCAGGCCTTGCTGTTAGCAGGCCGAAGCCTCACCCAGGAAAGGGTCTTCACAACTTGCCCGACAAGCACTGCCAACCAGGGAAGCACCCCTCACCAAGCCTTGGGCATTCATGGTTCGGATTAGTCACCCGGAGAGGTCCCTGGGTGGTGCACGTGGTTCACGGTGCTTGCTCCTAACAGCAGACTGGTGGTTGGAGTTCTCCCTGGCACTGAGGAAACAGGTCCAGTGGTGTGATCTGCTTTTGAAAAATCGGCCCTCGAAAACTCGATGAGAACCCCATTCTATTCACACACACACACACACACACACACACACACACACGAGGTTGCCACGCCTTGGCATCGACTCAGTGGCAACTGGTAGCCTCTCTGGAGAGAAAGTGGTTTCAATGCTAGGATTGTCCTACAGGAGATCTGGGTTTGATTCCCAGCCAGTGCGCCTCACGCTCAGTGACAGCCTGTCTCTGGAGGCTCTGGTGCGGCTTTGACATTTAAACAGGTTTCTGTGGAGCGTCCAGACTACTGTGGGCGCGGAAGAAAGGACTGGTGATCAACTTTTTGAAAATCAGCCAGTGAAAAGTCCTATGGATCATACACTGCACTTGATCCCTGAGTGCAAGACTGAGTGGCGTTGCATTCCATGGGGGGCGG
>NW_022111361.1:3302743-3323423 GCF_000313985.2 Echinops telfairi | reverse complement strand
ACAGCCACCACCTAGACAAGGGAGTACCTTCATGACTAAGCTCACGATGCTCAATCTCTGGCCCCACCCGAGGTCTGACTGATACAGCGTGGCCCAGGTCCCTGAGCAAACTGAAACCGGCATGCACCGTCATCACAGTGTTAGCGTAAACTCTCCGTGCATGCCCACTCAAGTTCCAGCATTCAACCTCTCGTTGAGGAAATGCTCCCGTCACCTATTTTCCCTTCATGTCCCCACCTCCCCCTTCTCTGAGCATGTGAGAGAGATTGCTATGCATGAATGTTGATAGCAGAAATTTTGGTCTGACTTGGGAAATGCAAATATCTGTGGCAGCCTAGGTTGAGAACAGCCTTCCAGAAAGCAGGTAGCATGGTTGTATAATTCGTTGTTGTCTCTTGAACCCAAAGCTGTGGAGAGCAGGGTCTCCAAAGACAAGTCCATGTGCACGGTCGTGTGTCATTCAGCCTCACGGTCCCAGTTTGTCAGTCATGTGTTATCTTAAGACCAAGATGCTCTTCCTACTCTTGGGCTTTGGTGTTTCCTCAGCTGGGCTGTTGACTAAAAAAGTGTGTGAGATTCTAGATTTTTTTCCCCCTAGTGCATAAGGAAACCTAGATTGCTCTTGGACTCTCACAATTACACAAACAAATAAACTCAAACCCAACCCACTGCTCTTGAGTCAGCTCCAACTCATAGTGAGCCTATGGAACAGAGTAGAACTGCCCCTTAGAGTTTCCAAGGCTGCAAATCTTTCTCCCCAGGAGCGGCGGTGAGTAGGTTTGAACTCTTGCCCTTCTGATGAGCATCAAGCACGTTAACCACGGTGCCGCCGGGGCTCGTGTTGTAATGCATGTTGACTTTCAAACCCACACACCTCGGAGAGGGACAGTGGGAAACAGAGTGGGACTTAGACAGTGGGAAACACAGGGCATGATACCTGTGATAGGGAGGGTCTGAAAGCGCAGATGGTGTGTAGATGATGTTTAACGATCACGCAGAGGAGAGCAGTAACTTGCTCCATCTTGGAAATGCTTTGTGTTCAACGTTGTTTAGTACTTTTTCTTTCTTTTGTTGGACAATGATTTCTGGACCTGTTTGAAAGGCGATGCAATATAGGTCCGGTGTTGGTGTGTTTTCCAGAAGAGAAAGATTGAAAAGGACAAGCTCATCAAGTTGGGTTTTCGTTGTTGTTGTTTTTTGAAGTAGATGCAAGCCAGTCTTACACTTCCCAATCAGTGTTGCTGATCCTTTGGGTACTATCACCCTTTTAGAAAAATATTTCCTGGGTTTTCCCCACAAAAGAGTTGGTCGGTGGCCACAGGGAAGTGTGCTTCACTGATGTATATTCAGCAGGCTAGCATCGCTCGACGTTCCCAGACCCCAGGTGCCATGTCAGATGAATGAGTTTGAAGAATCCCTTCCCAAACAAGGCTATGTAGATGTGTTTCGGCCATCCGTGTTAGCTGATGTGAAGTCCGTGTCCGATGGGAACGGAAGGGAAATACTCATTGGGTCCTTGTGCTATATGTTTACGAATGCACCCCCCCCCTTCTGACAGCCCCTTGGAGATGCACAGTTTGGATTTCATTTCTTTTACTGATGAAGCTACGAGGCACAGGGCATGGGCACAGGCACAGCTTGCCCAGGACCCCGGCAGGTAGCAAACAGCAGACCCAAGATGCAAACTGTCCTTGTGAAGAGTGTATTTGTGACTCAGTGTGTGATGCTTCTTGCAGTTCTGAGCTCGGGGGTGGGGGTGTTGGGGTGCCCCCACTTGGGACATGTCTTAATAATGCACGTTATTCCAGAGGTGTGCCTGGGTCACTGAGCATAAAGCAGCTCTCATAACAGAGAAGCTGATGCATTTGTGTTTTTATTCATAGCAGGGATCAATGAATAATTGATGAAGGTTGAGTTTTCGACTTCTCAGGACTGTGTTCCTCTTCTTCCCTGTTTATGATGACAGAGTTCTCGTAAGCAGCACCGTATACATGTGGCTTAGGCTGCTAAGCACAAGGTCAGCAGTTCAAAACCACCAGCCCCTCGGCCAGAGAAAGACAAGGCTTTCTATTCCTGTAAAGAGTTCCAGGCTCAGAAACCCACAGGGGCAGTTCTCCTCTGCCTAATAGGGTCTCTGTACGGTGGAATCGACTGGATGGCTGTGGGTGGCTGGCTGGTTGCTTGGTTGGCTGGTTGGTTGGTGGGTTGGTGGGTTGGCTGGTTGGTTGGTGGGTTGGTGGGTTGGCTGCTTGGTTGGTTCTAGGTCCTTAGGCCTATCAGAGCAGCTGGGCACAGAACACATGGTTTTCAAGGGCAGACATGGATTTTCCTACACGTCCTACACTTGTAGAAGCTGGAAGTCCAAATTCAGGGTCCGAACCTGTGGATTCCCCAGGGCTGTGAGAGAGGAATTGTCCCTCTCACCTGGCTTCCCGGGTCTGCGGTTTAGCCTCGGCATTCCTTTGCTGCGGGTGGCGGCAGCTGCTTCTGTGGTCCCAGGCCACCTGTCTTCCCCTGGTCGGTGACTCCGTCCATGTGAGTCCCTCTCTCTTTGTAAGACATCACTCTAAGGGGATTAGGATGGGGACCTGCCCCACTCCAGTAGGACTTGGTTAATTTAACTAATAGCATCTGTAAAGAAAAAGAAAAAATCAATCCCCCGCCAAACAAACTCACATTCACAGAAATGGGGTAGGAATTCAACATACCTCTTTAGGGGACACAGACACAGTTCAGTCCTTTACACCCACTCCTGATAGATGGATGGATGGATAGATAGATAGATAGATAGATAGATAGATAGATAGATAGATAGATAGACAGACAGACAGACAGACAGACAGACAGACAGACATCCCTCCCTATGCTCTCATTGTTTGAAAGCCACATTTATTTCTTGAGTCATAGCTCTTCTTAGTGCCCACAGGATACTGTGTACAAAGTTGAGACGGTGCCATCGGTGCTGGGATCCCTGTTTTATTAACTGGATTTGCAACTTGACATATGAAATCAGCATGCAGCTTTCCCAGTTTTCAAAATGGCAGGTCACCACTTTCTGGGGCGCACTGACAACGGTGTTATCGGTTGTGATGTATTATATTTATACCATACTGTGTGTCTTGTGGGGAGGGGAGGCTCCTCTTAGCCTTGGTCTTGGATGGGGGAAAACAAGAATTATTAGAATGATTATTTTACTACCTAAGGGAAAAAATTATATATTCCGTATAGAAAACAATATATATTTCCCTTCTCACATAACCAAAGGACAAAGCAACGTGCCTAAAGATATTAGGACATCAGTCAGTGGTTCATCAGTGGTTTGCCGATCTAAGTAGACCAGTGGTATGTGCTCAGATCAATAGCCTGTAGTTGGAGCCTTTGTGGGCGTAGTAGGTTCAGTGCGGGGCTGCTAAGCACAAGGTCTGCAGTTCAAAGGGAGGAAGACGAGACTTTCTGCCCTCTCCAAGATTTACAGCCTAGGAAACCCACAGGGACAGTTCCACCCTGCCCCACAGGGCCGTCAGGAGTGGGCATCGCCTAGATGCCGGTACGTTCTGCTTTCTGCATTTAGAAACCTCGAGGCTGCCTTTAAACTGTTTCATTGGCATGTAATTCATCCATCATACGATTCAACGATTCAGTCCTTTTAAGGAGAGTTTGTACAAGCATCACCACAATCAATTTCGGAACACATTCTTGGTTCGTGTACTCCTCGTGATGACCAGCCACGGAGGCAGTAACTTTTGAGTCTTGACATTTCTTTGTTAAACAGGAATAAGAAGAGGAACCAAATATTATCAGGCTTACTGATCGATCATGGAATGTCCGAGGTTTGGTACCCGCTCCTGTTATAAGCGGTCCTCGTGGTTGGCTTTGCGTGTGTGGCTATAGGGAAGCATTAGGAAAGGAGAAGAGGCTAGTTATGCACAAAGCCAATTCCCTTTTATAACTGGCTTAAAATGTAAGAGGAAGTAGAAAAAATGGAGGGAGGCAGTGAAATCTTTGTTCTTGACTGGGGCCTTGCTAGACTTGTCTAATGCATACTGTACCTAAGACTGCCGGCGGGGATTGTTTGAGATCGGGCAGAGTTTGAAATATTAGGATGTGCTGCCTTTGGGTTGTTTTCTTTGTAGCTTTAAAGGGACGCAAAAGGATACCTGCAGGCAGATCGTCTCTGGGCTGAGAGAGTAAAAATAAGTTAAAAAGCAAAGCGAATGCTTCAAGGGAGTTTTGAGGTTGATCTGTCATTTAAGGGAAAGCAGAGAGAGCCTTTCTGAAACTCTGACCAAGGCTGTCAAACCCTCGTGGATGGCCATGTCCAGGATCCCACACCCCTCTTCTGCCTTGAACTGTGGGACAGAGAGGCTTTCTACTCTGGTAAAAGTTGCAGTCTGGGAAAACCACAGGTTTTCTATAGGGTCTGTAGGGTCTCCTCGATGGCAGAGAGTGCAGTTTGGTCGGCTTTCCTTCTGCTGCCAAATGCACCTCACAGAGAAGCTGCGGGGTGTGCAGTGTTGGAGACAGCAGAAGAACCCACCAGAAGGCCTTCTCTGGCTGCTCTGAACCCTGCCGCAGGTGGCAGCTGGAGGAGAATGCAAGGCGGGGAGGTGTTGGGATTTCTCAGGCCATCAGCATTTTCAGGAAGTTGGCTTTCGGGAAGGCTCTCTATACCCGGATGGAGTGGCAAACAAACAAGAAGACACAGGAATCCAGCACCGGTGACAGTGCATTGCTTTACAGGCCTGGTATGGACACAGGGACAGGCCGAGCTAAGTAAGGCCGTGAAGGTGGTAGGAGACCCCGCGGATGAGCAAAGCCTGCTGGGATAGCTGAGACGGGAACAGGAATGCTTCCCAGAGTAGAGGGGGTGGCCCAGGGCCAAGGAGGGAGCACAGAGAAAGAGCAGCGGAGTCTGGGAAAGTGGAGCGGGAAATGAGATACAACTTCCAAACGCCTGCAGGGGAACGTTCTTCAGATGCTTAGAAATCACAGCACCGGGAACTGTGCTTCGCTGGGAGGTCGAGGAGAAAATGACAGTAGTAGGTTGTGGACTTGTACTGTTCTTCCTCCCCTAAGGCACGTTGTCTTACAGCAGTGGTTCTCAACCTTCTTAATGCCAAGACCCTTTCATACAGTTCCTCATGTGGTGGTGGGACTCCCCAACCATGAACTTATTTTCCTTGCTTGTTCATCACTGTCATTTTGCTAGTGTGATGAATCCAGCGACCCCTGTGAAAGGGTCATGCGACCCCAAAAGGGGTCCCCACTCGGAGGTTCTACACACAGAGAACCGCTGTCTTAAAGTCATCTGCTAGTAGACTTGAGTTGGGGAGTGTGGTGGTTACATAGTCTGGTGTCAATCTGGGACTTGAGAGGATTAAGAGTGAAGGGGTAGAGTCTAGTCTGTCAATCGGGTCATAGCCAATGAGGCTTCTGTGGGGGCATGGTCTTCTCCTGAGGATTCTGGAACCTCCTGTATTTCCTCCTTGGAGGTGGGAGACTCTCTCTCAGCTCACTGCCTGAGAGACATTTCTGAGGAGAAGCCACATGAAGCTACCCTGAGGCAGTCAGAGTTTCAGAGCTGAAGGAGTCACATGGAGACCCTTGCCAGTGCTGAGATGCTTACAACGCCACTAGATCCACAAGGCTTCCCACCCACTGGCCTGTGATCTTCCTGCATTCGGCATCATTGCAGGTGTTGTGTGAGTCTGAAGAGGAGATTCTTATCGGACGTACGCGCTAATATCGGACTTCATCTGGACTAGGCTGTCTTCTCAATATTCAGTTGCTCTTGTCTATAAACCTCTTTCTTATACACATGGAGTGTCTCTGTGAATTTGTTTTTCTGGTCTACCCGGACTAACACAGGGAGTTAGCAAAACGCGCTGAAAGTCCTCATGAAAGTTACTGTAGAGGGCTGCTTCTATGAAAATCTGTCAGCACCAATGGCTGCCCTATCAGGATGCTGCAATATTATTTGAGTGCTAGCCTTTTAGGGTGCCAGTTTGTAGCGAGGATGTGGACCTACCAAAGGGGCAGGTGACATGCCACTTCTGTGTAACCTGGGCGAAGAAGGACCCCAAAAGGGCAAGTTCAACAGCACCCTGTGACCTGGCAGGATTTGGAGGCTAAGGGGATGGGTAGCAGCTATCATTGGCACCCAACGGATTTAGAAATGCCGCGAAGGCTTGGAGGTAGCAGATATTACCAAATGTGATTTGAAGGTGAGCAGGGTCTGTCCGAAGAGTGAAATCTCTCCGCGTGACAGCGCCACAGCCCACCAGACCGAGGGGAAGTGAAAGATGGACCTCTGTTTGGTTTGGGGAGGACCGCTGATGCTTATACACAAGTCACATCCCGTGGACCACAAAGGAGTGTGTGTTTTGTTCTGTACAACTCTTGGGAGGCAGAAAGAGGTGGCGTCTGCTTCTCAAGACTCATTCTTCTCTGTCCTAAAAGGTTGCGATTAGGGGAGGTCCCCGTCAGTGCTTGGTGGGATATGGCTCTTTGAAGGGCTACCTAGTGAGAACACATGGAAAATGTGTGTCATTCTACATTGGTGTTCATTTGTGTGTGGTGTGTGTGTGTGTGTGTGTGTGTGTGTGTGTGTGTGTGTGTGTGTAACGGGTTATATCAAGAATGGTTCTAATGGCACCATCCCTCTGTCCGGGGCTGACTGCCCGTGTTGTGGGCCCAGAAGAGGTGCAGGAAACACAGCAGAGGATTGGGTGGCTGAGTGGGAGGAGGGTGGATCTCGCCCCAGGGGTTCGACTGATTGCAGTCATTTGTAGGCATGCAAAACAGTAGAAGGCGATGCCAAGCACAGAAAGATTGAGATTATCTTTGTGCATGAGAGTCATGTTTGTAATTTGAATGTAGCACATGCTCCGAAGGGATGCATTTTTTATCTGATACTGGTGTTATGTTTTGTTTATTGGGGTCCCCTCCCGCCACAAAGCACTATTAAGCTAGTTTCTTTCTGAGCTCTTGGAGGTGTGATCCTTTCTGGGCCAACTGTTCTCTAAGTAGAGCTAAGACAAGGCGTCGGCACAAGAACTCGAAACCAACAGGTTAACCTACCAAGGTCAAGGAGCAGAGCACACTGTGTCCTAAGCTCAGGTCATACCTTAGTCGCCGAAGATGTTTAGAAGAGTCAGGCAAAACAGACCTGGGTTCTGTGTGGAATAAAGTGCTGAGAGAGAGGTGAGGAGCATTCAGTATCTGAAAGACTCCTGAAGGTAGGTCGGAGACCACTGCTCCCACTGTCCTTTGATGGCAAGCCAGGAGGGCAAAGGCTGAACTGAACAAAGGCTTTGGAATAGATTTCCAAGAAGGTAGTCTGACCCCCTGGAAAACAATGAAATAAGGAACAGTGTGTGTCTCCTTCCTGGAAACCTTCAAGATCATGAGCAGTTAAGCTTTGGGGCACAAGTAGAAGCTGTAAATTGAGAAAGCATCTGAATGAGCTCCACAGCTTGTAGGTGATGATGTAAATGATCCCTCAGATCTCCGCTAACCATATGCTGCAATTTGTATTGTTTTGAAGGCGCTTGTCTTGAGTAAAAGAAAGGTTCTAATTGACTTCATTTTCTTCCTACCACACTTCTGTGTTCGACGCCCTTCAAATTGCTGTGTACCTTCCTTGAGGCAGGGTTTGTAGACTGTTGAGTGAGGAGGCCCATTCTCTGCTCACCATCATCGTGTCTCCAGCTTCAACAAAGTATGTCTCAGTATAGGATCTTAACACTGGTAGAGTGAACTGTGACTCGGGAGAGGTATGTTAGGCACAGGGGATCACTGACAGCCGCAACTTGACCGGTTCGATAAGGACCTTGAGTGGCCACAAATTTATGTACACTGGACGAGGAACAAGAGCTCTGGTGGTGTAGTGGTTACACATTGGACTGAATTGGACTGAGATCCATAAGGTCATCGGTTCAAAACCACCAGCTGCTCCGCGGGGAAAGATGGGGCTTTCTACCGCAGTAAAGATGTGCAGCCCGCAGGGGGCAGTTCTCTGTCCTGCATGTCACTGGGTGGCTGCATGGAGTCGGTGGCCATGAGGTTGGGTGTGGGGAGAGGAACAACTCGGCAGAGGAAAGTGACAGTGCTCACGCAATCCAAAGATGATTGGCGTCACCAAATGGTACGCGTGGAAAGTGTTGGCTGTTTTGCTGATGTCTTATCAAGACCGGCAGAGTAAAGCAAATAATTTCAGAAACAAACAGGACTGAAGTATGGCATCGAAGGTTGCGGGCTTAGATGGTGGCCAGCTTGGGAATGACGTGTGGAGGCTGGAATACTTGTAAATACACTCCTCGGTGCTGGGGATACGTCCGTGTTGAATGAAAGAACTTCTTCCGTATGCATCCTTTTTAAAAAAAGGCAAATGGCATCCATGCAACTACACGTACGTGAATATTTAATTAAAGCAGGCTTACATAAAGTCGCCAGGTAGTGAACTGATGAAAGGCTAAAAAGACGTGATACATATCTATGTGATGAAATATTATTCGGCGCTGAAAAGGAGTGAGGTACGGATGCATGAGACAATATGATGGGTAGACCTTGAAAATACCGCGCCAAGTGATACTCAGAATCCGTTAAGCTGCGTGCTTCAAAGGGGTGCTTGCTACGCAGGGGGCCGGGCCTGGCACCCGAGCAAGACCCTGGTGGACGTGAAGCTCAGACAGCATGAATTCACAATGTTTCTTGCTGTCTGGTTTGGTCGTGGCTCATTGCGTGTCAGAACAGCGTGTGGTCAACACTTCTCGGCAGGAGAAGCATGCTAGCGGGCCGCTCCGTTCCTCTATCAAGACATGCGCTCGGCTTGTTGGCGTCTGTCTGGCACTCCCACCAGGAGCACAGTTGTCGGCATCGTGTCCTCTGCGTCCCAGTGCCTCGCTGATTGCGTGGCTCCGATGTTTGCTGAGTCGCTATTTTTAGGTACCCTGGCCCTGGGTGATCTTGTTTCAGGAACAGCCCAGAATCTACTATGGGTTTGACAGAGTTGCCATTCAATAGGTTTAGAAAATGTTTTGGTTTTTTAAAAAAAATTTTAAACTGTTATTTTAAGGTTGTGTATGTGTACAGATTGCCTTAAAAATGTCACGCCGCCTATCCCCGCATCCACACGCTTGGTGGCTTTTTCCGTAGCACAGCGAGTCCGCTACACCCTGCCGCCTCTCCCTCCCTTCTCTGACACCTCTCCCTTCAGGACCCACGCAGACTTGACAGCGGCTCTTCCAAGGCGGTGAGAAAACCTGGAACCTTCTGCTGTGCCTCACTGGGTGTCGTCGGGGCCAAACGCCTTGGAATTGAGTTGTCTTGGGCGGGGGCCCTAGTACTGTCCATGCTCATTTATTCGAGGCGGCACTTGACAAAGATAAGAAGTTTGCGTATATTGTAGATTTGAATGATGCGGCCGCCGTGGCACGGGAGCGGCTTGCCTCACAGAAATCAAAGGCTTTGGGAGAGTGACGGAGCGCGATCGGGAGGCTTGGGAAGGGGCATGGAAAATGGTTGCCCCCCAGGTTATTCGCACGTGGCCCGTGGCTGCTCGTCTGCACCGCCTGTGCACACATAGCTCATTTCCTGGGATTAGGGTACGAGCCGATTTGTCAGTCTGCAGAGCGTTTTACATTCGCCTTCTGTGTAATGCTGTACGGTGGCTTGAGTGAAAGTTTGCTGAGCAAGTGAGCTTTCCATTCGGCCGTCATACACGTGTTCTTCCCTAGCCTGGATTGCCACGCCAGCAGTGTGAACCCATCCTCCCCATAGCTCTGTGCCTCTGTTTCCGAGCGTCTTTCTTCCCCAACGCCAGCTGCCTTCTGAACTTGGTTTTTCAGACAGAAGTTGCACGTTTGGTCACATAGGAGTGATTATTCTGTGGAGTGGATCCTCCCTGGTGTTGATGTCTTCTTCCTAGGCCTATCCATTTATTTTTTTAATTAAATCATTTTATTTGGAGGCTCTTACAGCTCTGACTTTAATCCTTGTAGGAGAGGCAGCTGCCAGCTTCCCATGACACAGAAAATATCTTACAATTCTGACCTCGTCGGGGTTAGAGCCTGTCAGAACCATTGTGAGGGTGTGCCGGACCGGACTGTGTGCCCTTCTGTCCTTCATAGGGTCACCGGGCTCAGAACGGACTCGGTGGCACCTGACAGCTAATAACCTAAAATGTGTCTGAAAGAGGTTTCCTTGTCATACAATGTAAATTTGCTGTTGTTGTTCTTTCTGATTCCAGATACCATGCAGGTTCCTTTTAAAACACCCTCAGTGGGAGCGTGCGAAGTATCTTTCTTTCCTTTGGCCGTGTTCTTTGGCTGTGAAATCTAGGCATTCTTTCCTCTGACAGCACACTGACTCTCTTAACCAACAGCAGTTTTAACTTAGCAGAATTATGTTTGGGTTAGGCAGGATTCTCTAGAGCAGTGCTTCTCAACCTTCCTAAGACCGCGACCCTTTCATACAGTTCCTCATGTTGGGGTGACCCCCCAGCCATAAAATTATTTAGTTGCAAAAAAAAAAAAATTATTTAGTTGCTACTTCATCACTGTCATTTTGCTACTGTTATGAATCAGGTGACCTCTCTTTGGCCCCCCAAAGGGGTTGCCACCCACAGGTTGAGAACCACTGGTCTAGAGAAACAAAGCCAGGACATTGATGATTATATGTCTATGTAAGAGGATAGGTTTATACAGTGAGAGGAATGTAACAGCTATTAGTCCACACAGCAGTACAGAGGGTTCACTTCAACTCACTTTCATGGAACAGTTAGTATACTGGAAGTTCTTCAACTCCCATGGGCTGCCGGGTCCACGGTCAAGGAATGAGATAGTGGAGTCTTCCCTCAGGCAAGACAGGTAGAGTCTGCCCACAGGCAGCAGGCAGCAGGTGGGTCAGCAATAATCAGTCGCATGGGAGCTGAGTAAAGCAGGCCCCAGTGGGATCCCCAACTCAAGCAACGCACGCATGGCAACAGGATCCAGCAGCATCAAGTTCAAGTGCTGTATGCACCAGTAGCATGGTGAAGCAGGTCCCGAAGGAGCCTCAGGCTCTCGCTCCACAGGTTGGCTTGGCCCACAGGTAGTGTGGCGCACAGGTTGAGGCAGAGAACTAGCTAAAGCAGCAGCACACTTGTCCGGTCACCAGGGAACAAGAGAACAGGGAAGGTCTTGCAGAGCCATTTATCTTGTTTGCCCTCCAATCAAGCTGTGACCCGATTAATCTCCTCCCACATGTTCCTATTGGCCTAGTTGGCACAACAAACCCAACTATCACAATGTTGAAACGATCTTATAGAAGACATTTGAACAGCGTAGACAAATGTGTCAGGCGTACATTCTATAGTCAAACAAAGAAGGGAATCTTTGAGTCAAAGTGACTTACATGTAATTTGTCTGCACCAAATTTCATAGCTGGATTTTCTTGTCTGTAAAATGTAAGGGTCCAGGCATCTTTTTTGGATGGGTTTGAATGTGGATTGAATACATTGCTACTTGTGAAAGAGTCCACCACATGTCTGACTCCTAGTAAATGCAAACCAAGCTCCCTGCCTTCAGTCCGTGCCAGTTGATAGCAACCCTGTAAGGACAGGTAGACCTGCCTGCGCCTGTGGACTTCTGCGTCTGTAGCTGATTATGGGAGTAGGAGAAAGGTGGTTTCAAACTGCTTACTTTACCAATTGTAGCCCAACGCAGGCCACCAGGGCTCTTCTGGCTCAGTAGGTTCTCAAGTAATGATACCCTTCCTGTTTCTTCTCTTACTGAGCCTCTTTTGCTTCCGGGTTACTCCTCTTTGGCTATCTCTCTGTTGGCACAGAAAACACGGGTTCTTTCCATTGTAATCAATTCAATCATTGGATATAATTTTGTTTTCCCTTTTGGTCACTGTCACCACGTTTTAACACTTCATTAAGTCCTCATTTAGAGTTCATCTGTATGCATGTGAAGGGATCTTGATGGCAAGTGATGAGGAACTTTCAACCTTGAGGTTTGGGTTGGGACCCCAGTGGTTCTGTGAGGAAGCTTGGTGAGCTGCTTCCCCTCAGAGTACAGCTAAGAACCCTAACGGGCAGTTCTACTCCGCCCCATAGGGTTGCCGTGAGCCGGAATCTTGTTAAGAGTCCGCGCCCTGATGGTGCTGAGTCGATGTGTTCAGCTGCTAACCACAAGGTCAGCGGTTTGAAACCACCAGTTGCCCAGAGGGAGAAACATGAGGTTTCCTTCTCCTGGGAACAGGTACAGCCTGGGAACAGGTACAGCCACAGGGGCCGTTCTGAGTCAAACTCGACTCATCGCAACAGAGGCCACAGTAATTGGAGTCTAAACAAATCTAGGGTTCTGCTGGGAGGAACTCCCCTGTCTTCGCTTGCAAAGGATTTATTTGCTTCATGCCAAACAAGCAGCGTTTGGCCTTGGTCCCAACCTTAGACCTATGGAATTGCAAAATTCAGAAGCCAGTAACCTGAAAGGTGATATGGCAGGCGGGGGCGGGGGGCGGGGGTGGGTGTTGGGTAGCTCTCTGTTTCAGAACTACTGACAGGCCTCCTCTTGTTTTGTCTCGTTCTGCTGTGCTGAGCAGCTCCTGTGTGCATTCTACAGCACAAGCTCCGTGGGCGCTCTGCCCGCGTTAGCCCCACTCCCCAACAGCACGCGCTCACCTCTTGACCTCCGGTCACATTTCGATGATGCTCACCTTTCAAACGTTTTGGTCATGGCATTGCACACATGGTAGACGCCAGTCTAGTGTGGACCTACCTAACTGATGTGCATTAGGAAGCGAGCAAACTGCCTGTGATGCCCTGTATTGTGGCAGACCCTTCCTGGCGGTGGTTAGTAGCCTCGCTGGCAATATCTGCCGTGTGTCTGCCTGCAGGATGGGCCAGGGACCAGGAGAGGTTGCTGGCAAGCGTGTTTTCACATGGAGCCCATAATAGTTACGTAATTTGATGTCAATTTGAGATTTAGGAACAAAGAGATGAAGTTTAGCCTGTCAGTCAGATTGCAGCTTGATGACCTCATTTGGAGGCACTAAGGAGATAAATAGCTCACTGGAGGTGGGACATACACTTACTCCCTGCGAGACATTCCTGCCGACAAGACACATGGAGCTACGCTAGAGCCCAGGAGCCAGAGGGACCACATGGAGACCCACGCCAGTGCTGAGATGCTTACACCACCACTGGATCCACAAGACTTTCCACCGACTGGTCTGTGATCTTCCTGCATTCGGCATCATTGCATGTGTTGCATGAGTCTGAAGAGTAGTTTATAGACTGGTATCAGACATATGGGCTCATATCGGACTTATGGACTTGATCTGGACTGGGCTGGGATGTTTTCTCAATATTCAATTGCTCTTTTCTATAAAGCTCTTTCTTAGACACATATGAATGTCTCCCGTGAATCTGTTTCTCTAGTCTACACAGACTAACACAGAGCCTTCCCAGCCTCCAGCAGGCAGCACCTGCACCGTTGTCCAGGAACCTGGGAGAAGGATGATGCTGAGAAAGTCCTGGCCCAGCATCTCACCCGGGCCTGTCTGTCTTGACACGTTTCCTGTTCTCTGCAATGTAATTGCATTTAGGGATCATGATTCTTTTGAGTGTATGTGGGGTGGGTGTGTGTGTGTGTGTCTGACACATGTTGCGTGGAGATCCTTCTCGTGTGACCCTAGGAAACGCAAATCCATTTCCCCGATTGCTTCGCTCTTCCCTTCTGAGTAGATGCTGTGTGGTGCTCAATAGGCCGGCAAGCCCAGATGGGTCCGAGCAGCTTATGGTCCTTCTGGTACTCCTGTCCAAAGAACCCAGCCGTGCAGAGCAAGCAGAAACCCAAGACGGCATCCCCCTGGGCGAGTGTTGTTCTCAGTGCCCGAGTGCACAAAGGAATTCTTTTCTTCTTCCTCCCGGGATGCGTTGTCTGTAATGGGATTCCCTCGGTCATGTCTTCTGCGCAGAAGTTAAACCTTTCTTCACTCTCTCATGGGGATGGCCGTCTCCCGGAGATCAGGTAAGAGATGGCTCCTTTCCCCCGTTCTTCAAAAAGAGGCCTTGCTCGCTGCGTTAGTCTGGATTGACTAGAGAAACAAATTCATGGACACTCATGAGTGTAAGAAAAGGAGCAATTGAATATTGAGAAACCATCCCAGCCCAGTCCAGATCAAGTCCATAAGTCCGATATGAGCCCATATGTCCGATACCTGTTTATAAATTCCTCTTCAGACTCATGCAATACATGCAATGATGCCTAGTGCAGGAAGATCACAGGCCAGTGGGTGGAAAGTCTTGTGGATCCAGTGGTGGTAGAAGCATCTCAGCGCTGGCAGGAGTCTCCACATGGCTCCTCCAGCTCTAGAGCTCTGGTTCCATCAGCGTATCTCCATGTGGCTTGTCAGCAGGAAGACGAAGCAGAGAGAGAGAGCTTGCATCCCACTTTTGGGGAGGAAGGCAGGAGTTCCCTGAATCCTCAGGAGAAGGCCATGCCCACACAGAGGCACGATTGATTGGCTCTGACCTGATTGACAGGCTCCTTCACGCAAGTTGACTGGAGATTATGGAACTGCCACACTCACGGTAGCTTGTTCTCCTTTTCATTGGATGTGTTGCTGCTCCTCTCTGGCCGGAGTGAAGTTCTGCCCTTTGCTTCCCTTTGCAGCAAAGATGGGATGTTTACATCTCTCCTACTGCGGCCACTTCCAGATGAACCCAGCAGCCAGCATCCCTAGGACAGCCGTGCGCAGTTGCATCAGGAAAGCAAAGGGGATTTCCTGCCATGTGCTGCCACATGTCCCATGGCTCTTTCAGTGATTTTATTGTGCAGGAACGGAGGTGGCAGTTTAGATTGGTCCCAAACCATTTGTGGAGGAAAGAGTACGAAGCAGATCTTGGGGAGGCTGAGGGGTGCCCGTCCCCGCAGTTAGGAACTGGTGACCCTGGACAAGGCATTTAACGTTGCCTGCTTCAAGGCTCCTCAAACGTGTGGGTGGGAATGGATGGTCTCTAAGGCCCCTGGTAGCTTCAACGTGCCAGGGCCCAGAAACAGCCGTTAGTGGTGTAGAACAGGCGGATCTGTATGTGCTCCTAAAGTACCCTCCTTACTTATAGTTACAATTTTCTCCAATGGTCCCCACGATTAGTGCTGTTGGAAAGAAGCGCTGAGCAACAAGAGGGCTTCAAGAAGTTCGTGGAGTCCTATTGTATCTCAAATCCATGTTTTACCCCACAGACCTGTCGAAGCCCCCTTGCCATAGAACTTGGACTTATAATCAAGGAGCAAGGGCCTCTGCAAACCATCCTTGCTCATAGGAAGTCATCCTTGAAGACAGGAGTAGCTGCGCAGGACTGGGAGCCCCTCAACTAGTGATTTTGAGACGCCCAGTCTGTTGTACTGGAGCCTAGGTGGTGCAGTGCTTCTGTGTTGGGCTGCTAACCACAAGGTCAGCAGTTCGAAACCACCAGCTGCTCCTTGGGAGAAACATGAGGTTTTCTATTCTCATAAAGAGTTAGAGTCTCAGAAACCCACCGGGGCAGTTCTACACTATCCTTCCTCTAGCCTCACCATGAGTTGGAACCAGCTGGATGGCAGTGGGTGATTGTGTTTTACATATATGTGTGGAAATGAATATAGAGAGAGAAGTGAATATGCATATATAATCATTTCTAAGACTAAATTAAGGGGTTAGTTCCTATCATAATTGCCACAAATATTTTTCCAGGATAATCTGCAACTTTGGGGAGATTTTTTTTTCTCCCTAGACACTTAAGATTTTCACATCTATATTTATAAATCTTTCTTTCATATGTTCTGCTTCTGGAGCTTGGGTTTTTGGCAGACTTTCCCCCTTTTAATACCGTACATTTAAAAATCTTTTATTTTATTCTAGTACCTTGAGGGCATTAACTTTCTTGCGCCTAAAAGCAGACCCATCTGAAGTTTATTTGATGTCAGAAGTGTAACCTGGGATCCAGCTTCATTTCTTTTTCCACGTGGCGCGCCAGCAGTCCCAACACCACTGCCTGAATAATCCATCCTCCCCCCACTGGTTGGAAGTGCCACCCTGCGAGACCACATCCCTGTTTGTATGGAGGTCTGTTTCCAAGATCTGTGCTTGGCTCCCGTGAACTCTGCTCTCTCCTTCTCCAGCTGCAGTCTGTTTGATTTACGGTATTTTTAGTTACAAGTCAAGCTGGAGGGAAGACTGGCCACTGTCTGACCAGTCCACAGGAGACGATTTTCAAGGTGCTTAAGGAAAGGGATGCCTTTGCTTTAGTTCTCTGTCTTAACTTCAGCGGGATAGCTGGCTTGGCATTGCATCACTAAAGACACTGAGCCTTCTTTGTTAAACCACCAAGCTAAAGAAGACCGAACGTCCAATTCACGATAAAAAAGATCATTGTAAAAGCAGCATTTGAAAGATGTTTTCAGAAATGCCTTACCTGGGGACCTCGTTGCTGACAAGGTTTAATGAGTCAGACTTGGGGGCATCTCTTGACACAGGCATTTGCAGGAGAACTCGTCAGAAACATTCTTGGCGTTTTTTGGGCTGTGCCTTTTAACCTGTGGCCCAGCACGTAGATTGATGGGTTGCCCTGGTCTGAAGGGTTTCATAGGAAGGCCTGTGCTTTGGCCGCAGTCGGGGCCTGTTCGTTCGCGGAGGTAAATCTCCTTGCAGAGCGAGCCTAGGTTTGAGAGGAGATGCCAAGAGTCAGCTCTGACCTCATTGTTGGGGAATGTAGAAACCGAAAACCTTCCTTCAGTTAATCATGTGAACAGTGAAGGTTTTTTTTTCTTTTCTTTCCCCCTTTTTGCCTCCTGAGCTGATGGGTGTATTCTGAAAGAGGATGAGCTTTTTAATAAGAGGAGCTCAGCCTTTCCTTTTTTACACAGCTCTGTGCTGCAGCATGGTCCTCACGTGCTCTCACAACCCCAAACCCATGGCCACCGAGTCTGTTCCAATTCACGACAAGCCCAGGTAGGGTTTCTGAGTCCGTGAATCTCTGAAGGCAAAGACAGCCTCATCTCGCTCCTGAGGAGTAGCTGGTGGGTTTGAACTGCTGGCCTTCTGGAGATTAGCTCCGTGCCTGATACACGGGGCCATCAGGCCTGCGGGGCCTTTGTTGTTGTTGGTAAGCTCCCTGCAGTCATTTCCTCCATCGCCGTGCCAGGACTGCTCAGACCTGCGCCACCCTCACAGTTGGCTTATTGGAGTCTTGTTGGCAGCTCCTAAGGCAATCCGCTCCGTGAAAGATTTCCTCTTTTCCCGACCCTCTCCTTTACCAAGCACGGCGGCCTTCTCCTGAGATTGGTCTCTCCCAAGTTGCATGTCCCAAGGATGTGCAAGGCGAAGGTCACCGTCCTCACTCCTCAGGAGCCTTTTGGTTGTATTTCTTTTCAGATGGATTGGCTTGTTCTTCGGGCGGTCCATGGGATTTGTAGTTTGCTTTGCCAGTTCCAGTGCATCATTTCTTCTGAGGCCTTCCCTATTCCTCAGAGGGTGAGTTCAGTTACAGACCTGGAAGATGACTCAAAGCCTCAACTCTTGCTGGTACCATTGACCTCCACCTGACCAGTCAACCTACTCTCCTTTCCTCCTTCTTTTGATGCTTCCGGAATCTGCCCCTGTTGTGGCCATAGAATTCATCAATATTAACAGCCCAGGCTTTACTCTTTTCCCCTCATTTCCTTCAGCTTGAGACAGGGCGAGGGTGCCTTCTTCGGTGTTCCAGCTGCAGGTCTCTGCGCATGCCACTGTGCCATGACTTTGTCTTCTCGATCTGCCCTTCGAAAATGTCACGCAGCTCTTGGACGTCGTCGGCATTTCACTCATGGGCTGCGACTGTTCTGTGAGCAAGAACAGGTTTCTCTTAGGCCTTTTCTTTCTTTCCTGCCTCTCTACGGACCTTTTGCTTTCTTCATGTGGGCTCTTCTTGATGTCCTGATATAGCGCGCAGTCTTTGGTCACTAGTTGAGGTACTGTATTGTGCCAGCCTGGCCATAAACACTTGTGGGGTTAATTGAAGGGCGGAGGGATAAATGGCTCGGTGAGCCTCGCCTTTCCAGTTCTCGGGTCTCTTGTTTTCTGATGGTTGGAGCAGGGTGCAGCTGCCTTGGCCAGTTCCCTGCTTCAGCTGGCAAGACTCACTTCCTGCGAGACATCCCCAAGGAGACCTACCCTGATGCAGCCCGGGGTGCTGGGGCAGCCATGTGGAGACCCCTGCCAGCGCAGAGATGCTTACACATTCACTGACTCCGCTTTCCTCCTGCAGTCAGCATCATCGCGTCTGTTTTGTGAGATGGAGGAGGACTTTGTGGATTGGTGTCGGACATATGGGTTAATGTTGGACTCATGTGCTTGGGCAGTACTGGGTTGGGATGTTTCCTTGATGTGCACTTACCCTTTATATAAAACTCTCTCTTATACACGAGTTTCTGTGGATTTGTTTCTCTAAAGTACCCAGACTAACACACTAGTGCTTAATGCTGTTCTCAAAATGGTCTCAAAATTCAGATCGGATGTACTCAAGCTCGCTCTTGGGCTTCCATGGGCTTGTTTTCATTTTCTTTGGCTTCACCCTGGACCTACATGTGAATGGTTGATGACCTGTTCCATGCTCGGCCCCTGGTCTCACTTCTGCTGATGACCTGCAGTGTCTCCATCGTCTCTCCCCCACAAGTGTCGTCAGCTGCACTCATGGGTGCTCCATCTGCGAGGTCCACGTGTGTAGTCACCATTCATGTTGTTGGGGAAAGGTGCTGCCTTGACAAAGTCGCTGGTGTTGCAAAATTCTGTCGTGTGATCTCCAGCTGTGCTGCTGTCACCGAGCCCGTACTTTCTATGAGTGACCACTCCTGTTTCCGACGCTCGCAATCCAAACGCCAGAAATAACCAGTGTCCCCTAACTGCATGTTGGATCCGTGTCGGACTGAAGAACTTCTGGTAGCGTTCTTGACTGTGTGCACCACTAGCGTGCGTAGTTGAGTAACAGTTTGCATTAGCGCGTCTTCCTGATAGACGCAGGGATATTATCCGATCACAGACAGCAGGTATTTCAAGACGGATCTTTGGAGATGCTGCAGTTCAAGGGAAAGACCCTACCGTTTATGTCAAGAGACAAATACATGCGTTCCTTTCTGCCTTCCATATGTTTAATGGTAGTAGTGTGTCTTTTGCCTTACTTTAAATTCAAACAGACAGCCTTCAGTGAGGTGTGATCATTAAGAACCCTCTTCTCTCCGTATGAACTCCACAGACTATCTCAGAGAATCCAGTAGCAGCCGCCCAGCTGATCGATCCTTCGTAAGCCAAATGGACAACGGGTTTGTTTCTATTCAGTTGCACGAACTGGCAGAAAAGCCGGCTGCCACAGAGCAGACTACACCTCATGGCAGAAGGGTCATTAGATGAGATGAAACAATCATGAGAATTTTAACTCTTCATTCAAACAAGCCCAGGGCCATTATCCATTAGAGAGAGAGAGAGAGAGAGAGAGTTGTTAGGAGAAGAATTAGCTTGTACCAAATTCACAAGCAACAGTTGCCCCTGTGTCACAAGGGATCCGCTGAGAGTCATTTGTTCTTTGAACCCTCCTGAATACGTACTCCCTGGAGAGCTGAGGCCGGACGCTGTTCTTTTCCGGCTCACTTTCAATCGGTATAACATGTACTCAGCTCTCTCCCTCGAAACAAAGCTGTTTTCTTGGGACCTGAAAATACCAGGTGGACTTTGGTTGTCATCAGTCACTTCGAGATGGTTTAGTGAGTGTGAAAGCACAAAGCGGCAGCACGCATGGTTGCTTTAGCTGTTACTATTGATCATCAGTCTTAATGCCCCAAATCTTCTTCAGATTGAGGCAGGTCCAGGATCCATGAAGGAAGGCAAAGAGCACAAGTGGTAGCCCACTGGCACCAAAGCCACCAATTATCAGTTTCCGTTGAATCACATCACACGTCTTCCCATGTGTGTCCAAGTACCTCTGTGCCCTGCAGGTTTCTCTATGGCAGATTCCTGTGGAATCGGTCACCAGGCCTTCCTTCTGAGTTACCTCTTGGAAGATTTGAACCGCCAACCTTTTGGTCAGCAGCTGAGCATGCTGCACTACCCACGGACTCCGATCAGGGAGACTTGCTTTCCGAAACGATTTTTCTCTACCCCATATCCAGAATGGCACGGGTTACGTAGACTTTTGAAAACATCTGAGTTTGGGTAGTGGGTGTATTTCCTCCTGGAACTGGTGTGTGACCTTCCTCACCAGTCGTTCTCAAAGGCACCACTCCTTAGACAACCTGAGGTCACGACAGTGAGACAGGGTGGGAGCAAGGGAGCCTCTGGCACCTCTTTCCTCTTGCCCTGGGACACTTGGCTTCCGCGGCACTCTCCCGTTGGGAACTGGAAGAAAGACAGGGAAACTCTGGGCGTTTGTTATCAACAGGTTTCACCGCTCCTGATGCTTGCTGCCTCAGGTGAAGGCTGAGGTTATGCCCGGGGGAAAGTATCTATATATATATTTGGCTTTGCCTAACAATTTTCATTTCGAAATGCATTTTTCCATGGTAGGGATTAATCTTTTGACATGAAGAAGGGGAAAGATAGATGATAGATAGATAGATGATAGATAGATAGATAGATAGATAGATAGATAGATAGATAGATAGATGATAGATAGATAGATAGA
>NW_022111361.1:3291465-3301803 GCF_000313985.2 Echinops telfairi | reverse complement strand
GATAGATAGATGATAGATAGATAGATGATAGATAGATAGATGATAGATGATAGATAGATAGATAGATAGATAGATAGATAGATAGATAGATGGACGGATGGACGTCAGAGGGGGTATCTTTCAAAAATGCAACATATGTGAAGGGAATAAAACAGCAGATTCCATGACAACTTTGGGAAGAAATACTTTGAGCTTCGGGGTTATTGTGTCAACAGGATACACAATACAGTAGCTGATCCCTGTGTTCACGCTCCATTTGGACATACCCTCTCACGCCTTAAACAAGTGACTGTGTCTCTAACTAAAGGGTATTGACTGACTCGGTGAAATTTGGCGATGATTGTTTTCACCCTGAAAGGGTTAACGGCAAGCTTCCAGTTCCCTGGCATCTTCCCGTACTACCCCTGCCACCAGGTCCCGTGAGTTGACTCGGCTGTATGTTGGAGCGGGCCTGGGCTCCCTAGGGCTCTCGGCTGCTGTTCCTTCAAGGGTAGTTTGCCAGGGCTTCCTTCTGCCTTTCAGTGTACGCAATCGCGTCATCGCTTGCTTACCACCGACATGTGTTAGCTGTTTGTAACCCGCCCTCCACCCCCAGTAGACCCATCTCATTTTCATAGTTTGCGCTCAGTGGTGACATTCCCATTAAACTAAATTACAAGTGCTAATTAGGCATTGATTTAATCCTCCTATTTTAGTAAATGTAAGGTTAAAAAAACATAACCCCATTAAAATGCATTTGATTATATGCAGCTTTTCGTGAACAGACCTCACTGCCAACATGTACTCAGGGCCAACTAGTGGGTTTCCACTCCTGGGGACCCTGAGACAGGGTAGAACTGCCCTTGTGGGTTTCTAAGCTGTAACTCTTCATGGGAGTAGAAAGCCTCGTTTTTCTCCCATGGAGGGACTGGTGGTTTTGAACTGTTGACCTGTGGTTAGCAGCCGAGTGGGCAACCACTCTGCCACCAGAACTCCTAGGTGTGTGTAAAATACACGCCCACCGTTGTCACTAATGTGTGCAGGGGTAGGTTTAGAGTCGGGCGTTTCAGATCGTGCAGCTACTGGTCCCATGACTACTTCGGAGTCATTACTCACAACAGGCATTTCCCTCTCTCGCTTTGTGTTTCTGATATTAGATGAAAATTGGTTTTCAAGTGTTGGCCTGGACATAAGGGACAGGAATTCTCCGTTCTCAGCAACGTAGCTTCTGGGGTTAAACCCACTACCCACACCCACCCGTGGTGCAGGACTGCTCAGAGAGGGCTGCCCGCCCCCTACTCGCTGTCGCCCGTTTGGGTCGGTGGGACTGTCAGCCTTGGAACACACGTGCCAATCTCTGAAAGTCACGAAGGGAAGCGAGCCACTTCTGGGTCCATTGGACTTCTCTAGATGACGAAAACTTCGAGGAGAAAGCGTGTACAGACAGGATTTTCCCTTCTGAAGAAGAAACGAATCTTCCTCCTGCGTGGAGATTGCTGGCCAGTGCGCATGCACTCGTGGCCAGCAGAAAAGACATCGGATCCATAATGAGAAGCTTGTGATCCTAGAAGGCCTTTAGCCTTGGGAGCCGAAGAGCAAGCATGGGGGGAATTATCTAGAAAGGAGGTAGAATGAGGGCACGGAAAGGGATTCTGGTCCTGGAGGGAAAGGTAGGATCAGAAAATGAGGACATTAAAAGTAGGAATGATGTGTGCTTATTCTTCACCCCAGGGGAAATCATGCCAGATTGCTTTTCGTTCACCCTTTACCTCTTCCGTGTTATTGTTATTTTTCGCCAAGAAGAAAATGTTTTTGAGGTAATGCTTTACCTTTTGGCTTGGGGCCTAGAAGCCTCACCAGTTGAAAGCAATTTCATAAACTGCAGATGCTTCCTGGTTTTGAAACCGTGGCCTGGCTCCCAAACAGTTATGATATCAGTGCCGCGGAGAACATTCTTCCGTGTCAAGCAGTTCCAGTAGCAGCCGTGACCTGACCATCATGAAATTAGAGGAGGGGTCAGGCCGGTCTCGGTTGTGAACTCACCGGAGTAAAGCTATTTCACAGGGTTGCGATGGTGAAGGGTGGGGTGTCAGCTTGTCTGGGGCCATCACTCTCAATGGTTTGGCTTATGTCGTGTTGCACAATGGTTTGGCAGTTATGTCGTGTTGCACAAAGGTTTGGCAGTTATGTCGTGTTGCACAAAGGTTTGGCAGTTATGTCGTGTTGCACAAAGGTTTGGCAGTTATGTCGTGTTGCACAATGGTTTGGCAGTTATGTCGTGTTGCACAATGGTTTGGCAGTTATGTCGTGTTGCACAATGGTTTGGCAGTTATGTTGCAGGTTGGCAATTATGGAACGATAAAACTTGCCAAGTCTCAACGCCTTGCTCTGGGGCCTGCATGCTCGTCGTCATCTTACCCCTGGTTCTTGGGATTCATGACCCTCTGCAGCCTGTGAGCCAGTGCCCTCTGACTTACTGATCTTGGGTTTCTCAGCTATTGTAGCTCGGTGAGTCAGGAGAAGCCTCCCGCCTGACCACCTCATCGTGGAAGTGGGTCTTGTCACCATCATATGAGCCTCTTCCTTGATGTAAATAGATCCATTGCCAGGTGATTCTGACTCACATAGGCCTTGTGATATTAGGTGTCAGCTAATCAGTTCCAACTCATGATGGTCCCGACTCGCATGAGACACGGCCCAGTCCTGCACCATCTTCACGCATGGTCTTGCACTGGAGCCATCGGTGCAGCCGCTGCGACAAGCCACCTATTCAGGACCTTCCCATTCTTCGCAGCCCCTCGACCACACTGAGCATGATGTTCTTCTCCAGAGACTGCTCTATTTTGGTACCATAGCCAAACTTGTGAGATAAAGTCTCTGTAGCCTCATTTCTAGGGAACGTCCTGGCTGTACTTCTTCCGAGACAGATTTGTTTGTCCTTCGGGCAGTCCGTGGTGCTCTCAATGTTCTTTGCCAGCACCTTACTTACACTGCAGTGGCCCTGGAGGACAGAGAGTAGGGTTTCTTAGGCTGTAAATCTTGATGGGAGCATCTTTCTGCCATAGATGCTTTCAGCCTTTAGTTTCCAACTGCCAAGCTTTCAGCTAGTAATCCAGTTCTTAACCTGTGGTACCACCAGGGAATCCCTGGATAAATACCTATGCATGGGAGAAGGCATCAAACATTTTGCAGGAAAAATGAAATTAAAAGATACAGGAATACTCTTCAGGGGTTTTATTTGCCTACAGGACCCCAGCTAAGAGAAGCCCAGTGCCATCAAGTGCTCGCTCATTCTTGGGGACCTTGTAGGGCTGTCCCTCTGAGTGTCCCCGACTGTGAGGTAGAAAGCCTGGGCCTTTATGGTAGAGATGAATATGTGGAGAGACATTTTTGAGGGTGCTGTAGTTGGAAGATCAGTGGTAGAGGAGCTAGCTTATATGCGTATGTTTGTTGTTACCAAAAAGATAAGCAGTAAAACCTGATCCAGCTCAACCATCTACACATGCAAAAATCCAGTGATGGTGGCTGATTCCAGGCTTCGGGTTGGGTCCCTGTTCCCACTCTCCTTTCCAGAAGTTTCCCCTCCCATCCTCATAAGCCCTCTGCTCCCTCCGCTTCCTGTCTTCCCTTGGGCGGTGCTCTTGCCAAGCTGGCCCTCTCTCCATCTTTGAAAGGCAGAATAGTGCGGACTGTGCTACTCTGTTTCCTTTTTTAGAAATCATTTTATTGGGGCCTCTTACAGCTCTTAGCATAATCCATACATCCATCCATTGTGGCAAACACATTTGTACATTTGCTGCCACCATCATTTTCAAAAACGTTTGCTTTCTATTTGAGCCCTTGGTATCAGCTCCTTTCCCCCCTCCCTCTCCCTCCATTATGAACCCTTGATCATTTATAAATTATTATTTTTTTCATGTCTTACCCCCACCACTTCTCCCTTCACCCACTTTTCTGTTGTTGGTTCCCCCTTTACCCCCCTACCTTCACCTACCCTTCCTGGTATCACTACTCTCATTATTGGTCCCGAGGGGGTTATCTGTCCTGGATTCCCTGTGTTTCCAGCTCTGATCTGTACCAGTGTACATGCTCTGGTCTAGCCGAATTTATAATGTAGAATTAGGGTCATGATAGTGGTAGGGAAGGAAGAATTCAAGAACTAGAAGAAAGTTGTATGTTTTATAGATGCTATACTACATCCTGACTGGCTGGTCTCTTCCTTGTGACCCTTCTGTAAGGGGATGTCCACTTGTCTACAGATGGGTTTTACGTCTTCGCTCCACACTCCCCCTCATTCATCATGATATGATTTTTTGTTCAGGGTCTTTGATGCCTCATACCTGATCCCACCAACACCTTGTGATCACACAGGCTCATGAAGCACATGTGCTTCTTCCATGTGGACTCTGTTGCTTCTCAGTTAGACGGCCGCTTGTTTATCTTCAAGCCTTTAAGACCCCAGACACTATATCTCTTGATAGCCGGGCATCATCAACTTTCTTTACCACATTTGCTTATGCACCCATTTTGTCTTCAGCTATCTTGTTGGGAAGGTGAGCATCACAGAATGCTGGGTTATTAGAAAAAAGTGTTCTTTCATTGATGTAGTACTTGAGGCCAAATGTCCACCAGAAAAAAAAAATATATGCATATGTATATTTTTGTCTGTGTATACATATAACAATAGGGAAATAGAATTATGTACATATATGTATGTGTTAAGTATTAAGATTGTGCTACTCTTGATGAGTGATCTGTTCAGACTATTTAAGCTATGGAAAATCAGCAACCAGAAAAAACCTGTCCCTTCAGAGCAGAGTCAAGGCCACTCTGCCTCCATTACTTCACCTGGGCCAGTCGGGGGTGGGGGCATAATAGACTGTTCTGTTTTCTCAACACACCAGCAGCTGACCCTGAAGTAAGGTAGGGGTTTCCCCTGTGGTTAACAAATGAGTAGTGCTTTGCCTTGAATCTCTTCAGTAAAAAGCTGAGGTAACAGAACCCTCAGAAATTCATACCTTAGTTTGTTCACAAGTTCTGCCTCTCCATCAGCCATTGGAGGCAGTTAACATGGAAGTGTGTGTGTGTGTGTGTGTGTGTGTGTGTGTGTGTGTGTGTGTTGGGGGAGTCGGGTCTGGTGGGGGCGTGGCAGACAGAAGTGAGATCAAGATGAGGGGGAAAGATAATGGATATCGTCTTAATTTTAAGTATGATTTTCGGGTTTGATCGTACTTAGCAAGTCCTGTATTTCAGCTGTCGCTTTCTGGAGAAGCGAGTGTGCGCCACTTGCAACTTGATTTTTGGAATCTCTCTTTCCAAAAATGCCTACCTGCTTTCCCACCTGTGTCTTCCCGCCGCTAGCAGCCTTTCTTGATTGTTCTCTTCTGCTCTGGGCTCCTCTCAGCCACAGGGTGGTGGCGACGGCGGCTGGTCATGATGCGCTCTCAGGTCAGGTCCCTGCATCCAGCCAGTCACACTGCCCAGGCCTGCACCGCCCCATGATTGTCCTGATGTGTGAGCCCACTGTTGTAGCCACGGTGCCCATCCACCTCATTGAGGGCCTTCCTCTTTGTCCATTCCCCTCTACGCTATTTCTTTTGATAGCAGGATGTCCTTCGCCAGGGACACGTGTCTCCTGACAACAGGTCCACAGGTATGTGAGACAAAGTCTGGCCATCCTTACTCCCAAGGAGCACTCTGGCTGGACTTCCTCCCAGACAGATTTCTTTGGTATTTTGGTGATGCAATGACCTCCAACCTTCTTCTCCAGCGCCATAATTCAAATGCACTGATCCTTCTCCGGTCTTCCTTATCCAATGTCGAACTTGCACATGAATATCAAAAGTACCCCGGTTTGGGTCAGATGCACCCTGGTCCTCAGAGTGACACCCTTGCTCTCCAGTTCCTGGGAGCATTGAAGCCGCATGGGAGCAGCCCTCAGCTGGGCTCCTGGCAGTCCCTGTGACCAGGCCCATCACAGCCAGCATTCATTCGTGGGTGGAGCTGTGTTCCCCATTGTCAGCCAGCTGACTTCTCAACCTCAGCCTGAAAGTCGTTGTCCAGGTGGAACCTGGAGGCCCCACATCAGCGCAGCCACCGCCTCTCTACCAGTGGGGTGTGTGGATAAGCTGGGGCGTTGAGCCCATTTTAGAAGAGCTTTCAGACTAGGATGGGTGGGGAGGCAAGCTTCTTCTTCCAAATGCAGCCAGGGAAACCCTTGTGGTTTGCAAGGTGCTCTGGGAAACCTCCACCAGGGTTGGCACAGGGCTGTTGAGCACGGGGTCCCTCCCCACATGTGGGAGGCTGTCTCTAAGGCAGTTAACAGCAGCAACAAGTCTTGTGGGAGAGGGAAAGCTGGCGCCAGTGGGAATACACTTGGAGATGGTAACGGTCACCAAGTGAATTAATGCCCGCCTCTTCCCGCCGTGCTTGCTATCACGTTGATCTACGGGGTTAACTCATGACATCACCCTGCTCACCCCACAATGCACCCTCAAGCGGCTACTCTGCCTGCTTGCAGGTCTGATCCTGCCCCTGTGGTGGATGGGCAGACTGGTCATCCACAGGTCTGGTAAGATGATGGCAGAGAGCTATGTTCTTCCGCGTGGCTGTGCGATGTCCTTGGGACACCAGCTCTGGGTCAGGACCCCCTGGGGATGGACTGCTTATCCAGATGGGCTTTTGCCCTCATTCCCCAGTGATGAGGGCCACTCCTGATCCATGCCCTCTTCCTTCACCTTCCACTACACTGCTTCGTCCACGTGAGAAGGAAGGAACCAGGTCTGTGGGTGACTCCAGAGCAGAGCCAAACATTTTTTATTCCACTTCCGCTGTGATTCGTGTCAGCCCCCCTAGAGCTGCTTTACCCTAGGGGAAGGCAGGGACCCATGGTGAGTGTCCTTTTTATTATTATTATTATTAAAGTGAGATTGAATCCAATGGCATGCAGAGGGTGATTGCCTTTTTCCAAGTGTCCTGCTCGACCCAAGTGCTCTGTGGGTCACGTAGGAGTCTTGCACTTGTCTGCAATTAGATGCACTGAACGAGTTCCGTACACCTGAAGGGCCCATTTTAAAAAGCGTGGGTTTTCCCTTCTTGCGAATGGCATTGTGTTAGTCTGGGTTGTGTTAATCTGGGTTGCCCCATTGTGTTAGTCTGGGTTGACTGGAGAAACAAACTCAGAGACACCCATGTGTGTAATAGACAACTTTATATCAAAGAGTAATTGTACATTAAGAAAACATTCCATCCCAGTCCAGATCAAGTCCATAAGTCCAATATTAGCCCATATGTCTGATACCAGTCCATAAATTCCTCTTCAGACTCACACAACACATGCAATGATGCTGAATGCAGGAAGATTGCAGGCCGGTGGGTGGAAAGTCTTGTGGATCCAGTGGCTGGTGGTGCAAGCATCTCAGCTCTGGCTTGGGTCTCCACGTGGTTCCTCCAGCTCCAGAGCTCTGGCTCCATCAGCGTAACTCCATGTATCTTGTCATCAGTAACGTAGAAACAGAGTGTGTATGTCCCGCCTCCAGTGAGTTAGTTATCTCCTTAGCACCTCCACATGACGTCAAGCTGGGACCTGATTGACATGCCAGGCTCCACTCCTTCTTCTAGTTGACAGATGATGTAACTGCCACACCCAGGAGATGGATCCTCTTTTCCCACACCGATCAACTGAAATGCTTGATCCGTCTGAAGTCTGTCCTGGCTTCTCCATTCAAAGGCTCTTTCATCTTGCCCCCAGTCAGCCCTTACCTGGAGAAAGTCAGGGCCACGTGAGGAAGCAGACGGCTGAGAGTCAAGACTACCCTTACCATGCAGTCTTGCTCTGAGAGAGCGAGTTACTGTTCCCAAAGTAGCACTTCAGTTGACGTTGCACAAGTGAGATTTATTAGCTCTGCAATGGAGGCTGGTTACTTGGTAAAGTCTGAGCGGGGCTAGGAGGTCAACAGGAGCGAGGACTCATGCCCGACGTCCCCCCACTCAGAGGTAAAGGCTGCGCGCGTGCCATTAACCAGAATGTTAGGAGAGGTCTGCTCAACTTCATTCTGAGCCTGCGTGACTGGGAATGCAAACTGAAGGAGCTGGAGTGTGGATGGGGAGGGCCTGGCAGAGGCTCTGGGGTGGAATCCTTGCCTTCCATGCAGAAGACCCAGGTTCGATTCCTGGCCTTTGTACCTCGTGCCAAGTCACCTTCAGTCAGGGGAGGCGAGCTGCTGGTGCCTCTGCGATGTCGAACGGTTTCAGAAGAGCTTCCAGGCTAGGACAAGCCAAGAAGAACAGCCTGGCGATTCCCCCAAAGCAGCCCATGGAAAACTCGGTGGCTCACAGATGTCCCAGTCCACAGCTGCGTGCAACAGTGGTGCAGGGTTAGGCAGCATGGTTTCACTGTGCACGGGCTCACGGGCCACGGGCAGCTAACACCAGAGACAGGGAGGGGAAGAGTGGGGAGTTGACCACCTCCTGTGGGCCTCTCCCGGGGCCATGCAGGGGGCTGTCCATCTGCTGCGCTTTCCCCACGAGTTCTAGAGAGTTCACCTCAAACTCATGGCAGCCTTCTAGGTAGAAGACATAGAGCTGTGATCTGGGCAGGATATATTTGCACCAATTGGAAGCGTTTATGCCAATGAAGTCGCGGTTTGCTCCCTCACTGCTGATCCTCCCTTCCATCACCTACTTCTGCACCCTCAAAGTTTGGACAAGACACCACTTCACCCCACATGGTGCCAACATTCCATATGACACCAGCCCAACCCATAGTTCTAAAGCAGCAGTTCTCAACCTGTGGGTCGAGACCCCTTTGGGGATGGAACAACCCTTTCACAGTGGTTGCCTAAGACTATCAGAAGACACATGAATATTTCACAATATACAATTACATATTGTTTTGTGATGAATCACTATGCTTCAATTATGTTCCATTTGTACCAATGAAAATGCATCCTGCCTATCCGATATTTACATAACGATTCATCACAGTAGCAAAATTACAGTAATGAAGTAGCAATGAAAATAATGTTATGGTTGGGGGTCTCCACAGCATGAGGAACTGCATGAAAGGGTCGTGGCATCAGGAAGGTTGGGAACCCCTGTTCTAAAGGATGGGAGATGGGCCAACGTAGTGGGCGGCCCCAACGTCAACAGCCATGAAAAGACAAAAGTTGCTCCAACAGAGTTGAGGTTGTCAGTTGTCTTAGAGCTAGCTCCATCCAGGTTGACCTCCGTGTGTCGGCGAAGGACAGTGTGACACAGGGCTTTCAATGGCTGATTCGGGAGGAAGTGGATCACCAGGCTTTCCTTCCCAGCTGCCTCTGGGTGGATTCCAATCTCCAAGCTTTTGGTTAGCAGCCGTGTGTGCGAACTGTTTCTACTGCCCAGAAGTCTTTGAGAACAAACCCTCCTTCAGCGCAGTATAGCCACTCCTCACCTATCAACACAGGTAGGTTCCACAGAGCAGGAGAAGATCCGATCGCAACAAGGAGGATGATGACATAGTTGCATAATTGCCCAAGTACATCATTCCACAACCTGCCAAATGACATCACTGCCCAGCCACTGGGAACCATGAACTCAGCCAAGCTCACCGTCCTTTCACCATCTTCTTTATGGTGAATTTGGAGAGGGTCTGCATTTCCGACCATCCACTTTGTCTTTAACAGTCTAAATGACTCATCAACAACACCAACAGTGTACGCTTTACCTGGCTCCTTGATTTCTCTTCTTCTTGTGGCCCACCGTCTCCTGTCTCGCCCACCTTAACGCCTGTCCACTGTCTAGCTCACTGCTCTCTGATCCCTTGCCCTTCCTGCTGCCCCACCTGGCAAACTCCAAAGTCTATTCCATTTGATCTTGACCGCGATCTTGGTGTTCCTTTTGTTAGTTTAGTCACATGTTTAAAACTTTGGGTTGTGATTTCAGTGAAGATGTGTAGAGTCAATCATAATTTTCACTTGACAAATGTACACCTTCTGTTGCACCTTACCCATGAATACAGTGCCCGTAATGTACCCTCCCTTATTCTGACTTAAATTTTTTTTGCCTTCCTTGTATGATACGTCTCCTCTCCCCGTCCATCCATCCATGTCATCAGGTGCTTTGTGGTTTTGCCCTTGTTTTGAGGGATGCATAGTATCTGTTCTTCTGCTCCTGGGCATGTAGTCACGCAGTCAAGGGGACACACACCCTAACCTTCATAGTAGCCGTCACCCTCATTGCTCCTCAGCGTTCATAACCCCGACTTGTCCCTCGTGAATGTACAAAGTAGCTGGGTGTTCAAGGTCGAGGAGGTGGTCGATGAGTGAGGAATCGGTGGTTTTGCTTGTGAATAAGAAGCTATGCTTTCACGACCCCCCT
>NW_022111361.1:3241129-3291365 GCF_000313985.2 Echinops telfairi | reverse complement strand
GTCACTTCTCATGAGATTGGTTGCACTGTGGATTTGCAGCTTATTCCTGTGCGATTTGGAAAGAAAGAGTATTGTGCTAGTCTGGGCAGACTAGAGCAACAAATTCATAGACACTCATGTGTATAGGAAAGAGCTGTATATAAAAAAGTAACTGTACATTAAGAACTCATCCCAGCCCTGTCCAGATCAAGTCCCTAAGTTCGATATTAACCCATTTGTCTAGTACCAGTCTATAAACTCCTCTTCAGACTCACACAACACATGCAATGACGCCAAGGGCAGGAAGCTCACAGACCAGTGGTGGACAGTCTTGTGGATCCAGTGGTGGGAGATGCATCTCAGCACTGGCATGGGTCTCCACATGGCTCCTCCAGCTCCAGGGCTCTGACTCCATCAGTATAGCTCCACGTGACTTGTCAACAGGAATGTCTCCCAGGGAGTGAGTGAGTGCCCTCCTCCAGCAAGCTATTTATCCTCCCTGTGGTGCCTCCAAATGAGGTCATCAAGCTGCTACCTGATTGACGGGCTAGACTCCACCCCTCCACAAGTTGACACCAGATATGTCACTACCACAAGTACCAAGGGTGTAACACTCCACATCTACCTACCCTATCCCCTAAGTCCCTCCCGCTCGAGTATAGCAGCTTACAGTCAACATTGTTTGTGAAGAGTCTTCTCATGGTGCCATTTGGTGCCCTACTGACCACTTACTTGCAAACTGCAGTGGCCACTCAGCTCCGGCCGAAAGTCCACGTCCATGAGGATGGGCAGCAGTTCTGAGACAGTCACCTTGGTTAAGGGGGCTCTTCCCCACCCCCTGTCTCTTAAACTTTTCAAATTGTGAATTAGGTGGGGGGGGGGGGGTCCGCACACCAGAGCATCATTTTTGTATTCTACAGCTGTAACAATGTATCGGCCCGCTCGTTAACTTGCCATGCCCTTGACTCACTTTTCCATTTTCTGTTTGTTAGAGCTTGTCTCTCCTTAGCGGGTTGACCCTCTACTCTCACTGCCCCTCCTCCTCCTTCCCCTCCCACCAGGAATGGCCATCAAAGTGTGCTGCTTTGGGTCCGGTCACCTTTCTCTTACTCCTGGTCAACTAACGGTAGTCCCACGGGATACTTGTCCGCCTGTGGTGGGCCCAGCGTCACTCAACATCATGGCCTCCAGAGGGCTCCACAGCAAATCTTTCTGTTGTGATGTAAGTGAAGATTTGTAGAGTCGACCATAATCTCAGTGTTTCAGGATCCTTCGTCAGGATCCTTGACCCAGGCACAGTGCTCCTGCGCGTGGATTTGCCCTGCCCTCTCACAGCAGGGCGCTCTGCTGGGTGGCCCACCCTCCTGCTGTTGTGAGGTGTGCCTGATGGGGAGGGGTGAGCACACCTCTGCCCTGCACTCTGCCCCTTGTTCCCCGACGGCATTACCGCGTGCAAGGATCGCTGGGTCTATTCCCAGCGCGCTGAAGAGGCGCTGGCCCGCCTTCCACTGCGGCTGCGCAGTTGGTTCGACCCCTCCACCAGCCGTCCATGCCCCACCTGTCTCACCCGGCCTTCACCAGCATCCCTTGGGGTCGGACGGGGATATATATTGTCAGTGCTGATGGGAGGAGGCCTCTCGACCTCGTTTTGCCTCGCCTCTCTTGGGTCGGCCGGCGATTTCACGCCTTCTCTTCCTGCACCTCCCGGATGTCTTCTGTGGCGAACTGTCTGCTCCTGTCCTCGGCCCCATTTGATGATTCGCCTTTTTGTCCCACTGAGCTGCTGTTGTTTCCTGTAGAGGGCCGAGACGAGTCCTTCGTTGCCGATCCCAGCCCCAGTCTGGGTGCCTTTCCCTCGTCCCTGACGTCTTTGGAGCTCGTGCAGGTCTTTTTCTTAGGACGTCCAAGCATCAACTGTGTCTCCCGCTGCGGGCACATGTTCGGTGTCTGCGATAGTGTGTCTGGGCCATGGACCAAGACCCCACGTGTGTGTCCCTGTGTCTTCACGAGTGTGTGTGTGCGCGCGTGCTCAGAAACAACACTTTCAACTCTCCACCCCTGCTATTCCCGGGCAGTCCGTGCAGAGTCGACTTGTTAGGGCCCCCGTTCTAGTCGGGATCCATCCTTTGGCGTCGGCGGGATGGACACTGCACTCGCTCGAGAGACAGGAACTTCTCGAATCTGACCTGGATGCCAAGGGTTGGGATCTCTGTGCCTTTCATGAACAAAGGATGTTCCCCTCCACACGAAAAACGCCCGTGGCTAGGACTCGTCGCGGGTCCCCAGGTGGTACAGATGGTTCACCCACACTCACCGGAGCGTGAAGGTTTGAGCCCACCCAGAGGGGCCCGGAAGAAAGGCCTGGGAACCGACTTGCAGGGAACGGGCTCTGGAGACTGCGTGGAGCCCAGCTCAGCCCCGACTTGTGTACCCATCACAAGATGGGATTGACTGGACGGGCCAGTCCTTTCGTCACGCAGAGCAGGACACGGGAGCTGCACCGCAGTGACTGAAAAAGTACGCGGTCAAGCTGCCCTCAGTTCACTTCCTCCTCTGAGGCACCGACTGTCACGGCGGTGGGGTTTTTGAAGTCATTTGTAAATAAGCCACCCCGTTATGTGGAATGACGATGTTTGATCACACAGAGCAGCAACTGATGAGGGCCCCCCAACCTCCTCGGGGGTAAATTTCCCCAAGTCCATCTCTGAACGGAAGAAATGCTGCTGCTGCCGTGTCTAATTGCCACCAGCCAAGAAGGAGAACAATCAATGAGGCTCAACGTTTGTACAAGAGGCTTTTCCCCGCCCCTAGTAAAGCCTATTTGCATTTGCAGAAACATTTTCTATCCGGAAGGTAGTGTTGGCTGACACTGGAGATCAGTTGGCCAGAAGCTGGATGTGGGGCCAGGGGCCAGCCGTGAGCTGTCTGGCTCGCAGGGTGACTCAGGCTGATGAGTGCTGGCCGCTTGATTACCCTGGCAACAGGGGTCCAGGTCTCCATGGCAGCAAGAACCAGAGATCAAAACAGGAGCTCACGTGGGGTCACTGGAGGCTGCAGCAGCCAACTAGCACAGGTGTGTGTGTGTGTGTGTGTGTCTTAGGGCCTCAGGACAGCAAGTCTCACGGCCACAGGTGAGGATGCCACCATTCATCCAAAGCTGCCTTAATTGGTTCGTGAGCTGAGGTTGCCGGTGGAAGGTTGTGTTAGTCTGTGTGGACTAGGGAAACAAATCCAGAGATACTCATATGCATATAAGAATGAGCTTTATATAAAAGATCAATTGTATATTGAGAAAACATCCCAGCCCAGTCCAGATCAAGTCCGTAAGTCCAATATTATCCCATGTGTCTGATACCAGTCTATAAATTCCTCTTCAGACTCATGCAACACATGCGATGATGCCTAATGCAGGAAGATCACAGGCCACTGGGTGGGAAGTCTTGTGGATCCAGTGGTGATGGAAGTATCTCAATGCTGGCGTGGGTCTCCACGTGGCTTTTCTGGCTCCAGGGCTCAGGCTCCATCAGCATAGCTCCTGTGTCTTGTCAACAGGAATGTCTCACCGGAAGACAAGCAAGGAGAGTGTGTCTTGCCTCCATCAAGCTATTTATTCCCATGGTGCCTCCAACTGAGGCCATCGAGCTGACTGCCAGGCTAGACTCCACCCCTTCGCAAGTTGACAGGAGATTATGTAACTGCCACAAGGGTCTTCTGTTCCCGTGTTGAGGTGGGCAGAATGTTTATTGCCAGCTCTTTCTCTTCCGCAGGCATCGAGGAGGCGCCTTCTCATTTCCAACAGCGGTGTGGACTTACTCCCTTGTTCATTTATTTTAGCACTTGGTGGCTACCAGCTTTTCCTCCAACCTTTCCTCCCTTGACCTTTCATGGGTGACCTTTCGAGAGAGGGAGGATAATTACTGCTATGTGTGCGGCTCGGTGGGTGAATGGGGTCCAGTACAAAACCTGATGCCAGGTGAAGTAATTGATTCAGAGAAAAATAGCTGGGGGCTGCAAGATCTCTGGCCTGAGCCCAGACCCTACTGGCTTCTGTTGGCAGATTTGCAGAGAGAGAGAGAGAGAGAGAGAACATAAAGCCCTGACCCTGTGTTCCAGACCCAGCTCAGATTATGGTACTTAGAAGGGAGCACCGGTGTGGCCAAGGATGTGGAGAGGAATATGGGTCTAGTTCAGTGGTTCTCAACCTTCCTAAGGCTACAACCCTTTCATATAGTTCCTCATGTAGTAGTGATCCCTCAATCATAAAATTATTGTCGTTGCTACTCCGTCACTGTAATTTTGCTACTGTTATGAATCATCATGTAATGTCTGATAGGCAGGATGTATTTGCATTGTTACAAATTGAACATAAAGCATCGTGATTCATCACAAAAACAATGTCATTCTATATTGTGAAATATTTATTTCTAATGACAAATCAATGAAATGTTGTCTTGAAGCATGATGTAGCCTGGGTGACAGTCTTCACACTGGGTCCTTGTATGTGGGAGGATCTGCATGTGGGCAGACCCGCCTGGAGACGGATAGAGGAGCAGTGTCTCATTTCCTCAGACAGTCGGAAATAATGTGTTTTCCGATGGTCTTAGGCGACCCCTGCGAAAGGGTTGTTCGACCCCTAACGGGGTGGCACGCAACCCACAGGTTGAGAACTGCTGCTGGGCTAGAACATCCCAGACCCAAACATTCCCCAGTACAGATTGGGTCCAGTTTCTCCATTTCTCACAGCAGGGAACTGGTAGAGAAACGCCTAAGAGACATTCAGGTGAGGAGAGTACTGGCCTGGAGCCCAGTGCCCGGCCTCTCCGGGCAGTTCTGTGTGGCCCCGTGAGCTGCTGTACCTCTGCTTTTGACAGTGACAGCTGTAGCTGCCTTTGAGTGGGCCCCAACAAGTGGCAGCACCAGGCACGCTAGAATGAAACACAGCCTGGACCTTGTCCATGTGCCTACAACAACGATGGGGTACGCACCAGACCATTGAGAGCTACAGGGTCTACACTGGCTGACTCTTTGAGTCAGATCGCCAGTTCTTTCTTCCTGGTCTGAGCCGAGAATCTACACTGAAGCCCGTCCGGCATCCCAGCAACATCTAAACCTCCACTGATCGCCTGAGTGGGGTCTTCCAATGAAGGGCATGGGCAGGGAATCCAATGGCGGGAATTCTAGCAAGGAAACAATGCCGTTTCCCCTTCGTCATTTCTGGGTGAGGAAGAGAAGCCACGGTTCCTTAGCTCGGTCACCGGAGACTGTGGTGAGAGGTTCCTTGAGAGGTTGATGATTTTCTAGACTTGGTGCCTGTTTGTGGTAGTTATAGAATCTGTTGTCAATTTGAGAGGATTAAGAGTGAAGAAGTGGAGTTTAACCTGTCAGCCAGCTCCCAGCTTGATGAACTCATTTGGAGGTGCTGCAGAAATTAGTAGCTCGCCTGAGGTGGGACACGGGCTCACTCCCTGGGAGACATTGCAGCTGACAAGACACATGGAGCTAAGCTACTGCCCTGAGCTGGGGGAGCCACATGGAGACCCCTGCCAGCACTGAGATGCTTACAAGGCCACTGGATACACAGGACTTCCACCCACTGGCCTGTGATCTTCCTGCATTTGGCATCATTGCATGTGTTTCATGAGTCTGAAGAGGACTTTATAGATTGGTATCGGACATAGGGGCTAATATCAGACTTGGGGGAGTTGATCTGGCCCGGGCTGGGATGTTTTCTCAAATTCGGTTGCTCTTGTCTATAAATCCTTTTGTTACACACATGCGTGTCTATGGGTTTGTTTCTCTAGTCCACCCAGACTGACACTGCTGTAAGGGAGAAAGCGGTGGGGGCGGGAGTCAGAAAGGAATTCTTGACGGGCTTCAGAAAATGGCCCCAGGTCTCTGCCACCTCTTCTCCATATTAAACTCTTAGCCTTCTCTTCGTTGTCCGGCCGGGGAGGCTCCTTCCTGGCAGAGTGAGGCACATTCCTAACCATGCCCTACATGCGTGTGAACCGGAGCCGGCCACTCCAGCAAGGTGCCATCTCTTTCTCTGGTAGAGCAGCTGGGGGGCTCAGCTGCTGGCCTGTGGGTTAGCGGCTGAGCGCTTAACCAGTGCATCGCTGTACCTAAGGGCTGGGCGCAGCACCATTCGACCCCATAAGGTCGCTATTAGAATCTGCTCCATAGCAATGGGGATTTTTTTTTCATGGAGGCCGACGGCCATGTCCTGCCCTTGTGGAGCAGCTGGTGGGAATCTGTCAGTTAGTAGGCAAGCTCGTAACCTAGCAAACTGCACGGAGCAGGAGCAGCCACGGCCAAAGCTCTCCTCTCACCTCTCATCCTTGCATGCACTCAGCCTAAACAGTACCCTGGGTGTCCACACCCATCCCTGCTGTGTTTTCATTCCGGGAAAGGATGGAGGTCGCGGACAGACAGCTAACAGGCCCATCAGTGAAGCATCTAGTGTGTGTTGTCCGGGGAGGCCAGATACGCAGAGAATTCTCAGGGAAGTGACATGTGGGACCCCCACGTGTGTACGTTGGAGGCTGCCTTCATAGTTTTTGTTACAGACTACTCACAGGCAGCCGAAACAAGTTTGAACCAGGAGCTCTGTGAGAGAGAGGGAAGACGGGATACAGACTGGCCCCAGGTCCTGAATATGGACTGGGCTTTATCTCCTCCTGGGAGTGGAATTGGAGCCCTTTCCTCCTGTGCACCGCCATCCTGAGCGCCCGGTGGTGCTTGCTAAGGTCAGAGCGCCCTCTAGTGCTGCAAATGATTCAGACTCAGCAGGGAAAGGATGGGAAGCGCTTGAGATCTCATCCGGCTGCTCTCCTGGTTCTCAAAGCCCTTGCGGGAATAAACATCTCCTTGCTCCTTTTGTTTTAAGTGAATCTGTACCGGTTTCTATCCTAGCCTGGGCTAAGTTTTGGGGAGGTGGAAACAAATCGGGAAAAGAAACGCTAATAGCTTGATGCCTGACCCCAGCTGACTTTTCCAAACTTTTTTTTTTCCAACTACGAAAGTGAAACACAGATGCCTAGAGCAGGTAAACCAAGAATACAGATCCTTTACAACCCCTCCCCATACAGATGGTCTGTCTCTGTGAACATTTTCATACCTATAGTTAAACTCTTCTTTTTAGGCATATCCGCTCAAAGCGAGGAGCCCCGGTGGTGTAGTGATTATACACTGGGTCAGCAGTTTGAAACCGCCAACCGCCCTGCAGAAGAAAGACCAGGCTCTCTGCTCCCGGAAGGCATTACAGCCTCGGGAACTCCGGGGGCCGTTCTCCCCTGTGCTAGAGGGTTGCTGTGATTTGTAATCCGCTCTGGCAGAGTTTAGAGACCCCCGGGAAACACAAGACATTTACTATTGATGATAAGGTGACCTCTCCCCCTTAGGAACCCAGGTGGTACGGAGGTAAAACTTGTTTTTCCTTGTCGTGCTGAGCTACCTCCGTCACCGCCCTAGTTGTTGGGTGTTCTGGGGGGCCCATTGGGTGACTGACTGCATGTCAATGCAGAACTACCCAGCTCTGCCGGTGGGGTGGCTGTATAGAATTTTCATCAGAGTCCAGTGCCAACAATAGAATAGATGAATTGGATCTGCCAGTTTTTTGTTAAGTCCTTCGGTGTGTGTTGCCCATTCATTTGCCAAACAGACGTGTTTATCTTGATAGTGCAATCTTTTAAAGGAAGGTTTCATATCCCTGGCATTGGCATTCTTCGTTCCACGCTAGGAGTTGTGTATGCTGGTCTACATGCCTCGGGCGCAGTGGTTAAGCGTTGGGCTGCTAACTGCAACGTCAGCAGTTCAAAACCACCAGCCACTTTCTCCGCAGGAGAAAAGGCAGGGCTGTCTACTCCCGTAAAGAATTGCAGTCTTGGGAATTCCCAGGGGCAGTTCTGCCCGGTCCCTCTAGGTCGCTATGAGTTGGTTTCCACTCGATGGCAGTGAGACCCACGCCAGGGCTGAAATGCTTCCACCGCCACTGGATCCACAAGACTTTCCACCCACTGGCCTATGAGCTCCCTGCACTCGGCGTCATTGCATGTGTTGTGTGAGTCTGAAGAGGACTTTACAGACTGGTCTTAGACATATGGGCTAATATCAGACGTATGGACTTGATCTGGCCTGGGCTGGGATGTTTTCTCAATGTTTAATTGCTCTCGTCTATAAAGCTCTTTCTTAGACACATATGAGTGTCTCTATGAATTTGTTTCTGTAGACTACCCAGACTAACACACTCCTTGTAATGGAAATTCTTTTTTATTTCTACTCTACTCTCTCCCCTCCCCTGTCCACAGCATCTCTTCACATCTGTCATCCCATTTTCATCCGGCAGTTTTATTTCTCTCGCAGCTACAGGGGCGTATTATTTGTGGTCTTCCTCCATATACTTCTGTCATAGCTGATGGAGCCCGTAAACTTTGGAGAACTCGCAGAGGGCCCTACGGCAGCCATCACTTTCCAGCGAGACTATAGTCACCCAGAAACGAGCTTTTATGAGGTCAGCGCGGCTAATGGTTCCCACAGGCTCGGTGGAGTCCTTTCTCCTTTAACTCGTAAGTGCATTCTGGGTAGAATACCTTAGTTAGACTCTTGCCTGGTTGCCTGTCTGCTGTCTTTGGGACTTTGACGTACAGCCATCTATACTCAATCTTTTTCTTCTTGTATACATTTGACACGTGTGAGACAACATTATCAATAAAAGGGGTGGGAACAGAGAGGAAACGTGTGTGCGTGTGTGTGTGTGTGTGTGTGTGTGTGTGTGTGTGTATGAGTGTGTGTGTGTGAGTGAGTATGAGTGAGAGTGTGAGTGTGTATGTGAGTGTGAGTGAGTGTGAGTATGAGTGTGTGTGAGTGTGTGCGTGAGTGAGTGTGTGTGTGTGATGGTTTGCCAATGCTGCTGTAATAGAAATACTCCCCCGCTCATCTATGGCGCCTGCAGCCTCTGTGGGTGGTCTGATGGCTGCTGATAGCACCTCTCTCCTTTGCTCCTGACACCGGCAGCCTCGGGGTTGTCCATGCCCGCTTCTGTGTGCTGGTACGTGGAGCGCACCGCATCCTTGTCAGATGAATGTCGGATGTAGCCACTCTTCTGCTCCCGCTCGCCTCCAGGGCTGCAGCGACCAATGACGTAGTCTTTACAGTCTTACCTGTGCTTGGTCATGCCCCCTCGCTCCACCCACCTTGCTGAATACAAGTACCGGTATATCTCTGGTCTTGGATATACAGTACATTTATTTACAGTACTTAGTCTGCTATATTTTTTTTTATTTTCTTATTAATCTGGACCAGTGTTGACTATGCTTGCACAGAGCAGCCTGTGCCAGGGCTCATCATATACACGCTGCATTGTGTACGCACTGTGTTACTGCATGTGTTGCATTAGCGCTTCCCATACATATGCGGTAACCCACCGTGTGCAGTAACGCAGTACATGCAGTAACACAGTGCATAAATAACACAGCATGTGTATGATGAGCCCTAACACAGGCAGCTCTATACAAACAGTCACTTCATCACATTCTGGAATATTATCAGCCTACGTTGGGCCTCAAAGTATACACACTGCGTTGTGTACATGCGCTAAGGCAGCGTATGTAGTAATGCAGCACGTGCAGTATCGCAACGTGTATAGTTACTGTTGATACCATATTGTTTTTGTTGACCCTCTTTTCCATTTACAGAGCTAGTTTACTGTTTTTCTTTGAAATAAATATTCAAAAACATTTAACCTACTGATGCCTAAATTAATGTAATTGTATTGGTATCTATTTCTATTTTGAAATTTACCAGTAGCTGCTGGATTTCCTACCCTAGGCTTATACTGGAGTCAATAAGTTTTTCCAGTTTTTTAATGGTAAAATTATGTAGGTGCCTTGGTTTATAGTTGGCTCGGCTGATACTCAAGGATATACTGTACTCTTCTGTGGCCACCTTACTGTAACAAAAAGAAAACCCCTATTTCTGAACATACCCACAGGTAGTCACTAAAACCAACCCACTGTCATCGAATCCATTTCCAACCGTACAGTGATGTGTAGGACAGGTAGAACAGCCCCTTTGGGTTTCTGAAACTTTAAACTTTACAGGAGCAGACAGCCTCCTCTTTCTCCCATGGAATGGCTGGTGGGTTTAAACCACTGACCCCATGGTTAACAAGTTCAGTGGGTAACCCACCACACCACCATACGTAACATATAAGGTCTCTTTTGTTACAGATTTTGAGGGGAGATGGTTCAATCTGTAACAGTGTGGTATGGTTATCTGGATCATAGGAGATTGCAGCTCAATTGTGAGTGTTCAGAGCTCCCATGAGGATATGTCTGTGTTCACACACAACAGGATGTAAAGTCAGCTTCCATGCTAAGGCACCTCGTTGGCTAATTTTGGTTGCAAGAGTAAGTCAGTCTCCTTGTACTGAGGTTATAGAAAGTCTCACTTTGAAAAAGACCACTTTTATACCTGGATTTTTAAAAAAAGCTTCCTAGAAGCTAGTTCATGGAATCCAGACGACCCGGCATATGGAGTGAGCGCAGTCCAGTGCAGACCGGCTCCCCGGCAGCCAGGCTCACCAATCAGAAGCTGGGCTTTGACTCACGAGGCTGCCCTTACATTGGACTCACCTGCCTGAAGTCCACTCATTGATAAGTCTGCCATCCCTCCCCCACTGGGAAAGCACGGGCGCAGGACTATCACGTCCTGTCTGTCGAGTAGAATGCAGCGTTCACACAGCTGGTGCTGTTCAAGGTGGCAGATGGGGCCTCTCCGCCAAGCTAAGTTCTGACTCAGGGAGGCGTTTCATTCGGACTGGTCAGGGGCAGGCTATTGTAGGGGAATCTCACAGAGAGCCAGAGCTCACTCTCACTGCTTCTTTGTAAGGAAAGAGGATGGGAGGACCTGCCACCCCTGTCCCTCGTCTTTGTGGGCAGAGGGGTAACTGCTACATTTGCATCATGAACGAGTCCCTCGTCTCCCATGTTTTCACACCCTCTCTCTTCTGTGTTTCTTTCCCGTTTCTTCTTCCTGACCCACAGGCTTTGCAGTGCATGCTGGTCTCTCTCCAGGCAGAACTTGACATTCAGAGGTACTTGATGAAAATCGAATCATCTCAGCGAGTTAGTACTCTCTCTCCTCCTTTCTTGGTCTGCGTTGAGTGGCCCTGCGCTGCACACCTTTCCCCGGAGCTGTGTGTGGCTTCTAATCACTGTCGGCCACTAGGCCAGCCCACCTGCGCTTTCCCCCACTTACTCTGAGTCCCATCTCGAGCCGACCCAAGTCCCCGGCATACAGTGTTCTCAGACGTGGTGGGCCTTGTTTGATTTGTGCGAGTTGATATTGAGATGCACACTAATTGCATGTTTGCTTCGAAACATTTAATTCCCATACCATAGACGGGACGAATCCTCAGTAATACAACAGCAAAGCGGAATTCCTTGCATGATCATTTGAACAGGTGGGGGTGAGAGTGGATCTCTAACACAAGAACCCCTCGGGACGTGAAACAGAAACCTGCATGGTTCCAACCCAGTGGTTCTCAACCTGTGGGTCTCAACCCCTTTGGGGGTCGAACAACCCTTTCACAGGGGTCGCCCGATGCATCACAGGAGCAAAATGACAGTGATGAAGTAGCAACGAACATAATTTTATGCCTGGGGGTCACCACCACATGAGGAACTGTATGAAAGGGTTGTGGCGTTGGGAAGGTTGAGAACCACTGTAACCAATCCCAGGCACGTGTGACTCCTATTTTATCCACATCCAGGCCTTCCAGTCTTGGGTCCAGTTTGTTTTATTGGCCCATAGCCTGAGAATAGTAACGTTTGAAAGAAATCCACTCATCCACATTTTACTGCTACCTGCCCTTTCTAAGGGCTTCACACATGCTCTCTAACTTCTTCCGCTATGCTACGCCATGGTAAGTAGGTGTCCTATCATTCCCCTCTACAGTACGTGCAGAAACTGAGGCCCAGACCAGCCAGCTCACTTGTTTAAGGCACACAGCTAGCAAGGGGTGGCGTTGGGATTTGACTCCTGGCCGACTGGCCCTCAAGTCCATTTCCAGTAAGGCTTCTTTTGTCAGAGGCCAATACAGAACGCTAAAACCAGGAAGGAGCGGGAGACTAGCCGACACTTTGGCCAGGTGTTGAGTGGCGGTACCACCGGCACCTGCTCTGCAGAGCCACCCATGCCCTTCCTGTGCCCTCACGGCTGGGCCTCTTTCGCCTGCATGCGTCCCAAAAGTCTGGTGCTCAGCTGCATGGCCGGGAGTACACTGTGCTCCGGAACCACCCATGAGCCTGGCTCCCACGCTGGCTTCCATGACCTCTTGACCTCCTCACGTTCCCTTCCCTGCTTTCATCCCTTTGGAGGGTAATGAGCTCTAACGAAGAAGCCTCCCTCCCCTCAAAGGACCTCGGAGGAAAAGTGGGCGAGACGCCAGACATGCGGAAGAGAATCATGGCCACGCCCTCTGCTTCTCACCGACCTGTTCTTCGGAGAGAGATTGGCAGGCCTTTCTTCTGCGGTGCCTCTGGATGGGCATGGGTTTCCAACCTTTCCATTAGCCACTGCACATGCTGGCCTCCTGCCCCATCCAGGGACTCCTGCCCCCTACGTATGCTGGGCCATCCCAATTCTGGTGATCTGTTTACCTGTAAATACACACCCACCACCACCATCACCACCACTACCCAGGAATAGTTCATCATTGTCACATTTCTGTAATCCATGCAGAGTGGCGGCGCCGTTGTGATGTCTTGCGCGGGCACCGGTCACTGCGGAGAGGGAAAAAGACGGCACAGCCAGCTTCCTCTACAACCTTAGAGACTGGCGTCTGCTGTTCCCTTCTGCTTTCAGAACACACCTTTCACCTCGTGGTGTGGGGCGTTCCCTGTCATAAACCAACACCGCAGATTTGGCCCGTTCCCACTGCTTATATATGGGACCTAAGACAGGGGCCTTGGTGGCGTAGTGGTCACGGGTTTTGCTGCCAAACTGCAAAGGCAGCGATTCCAATCCACCAGCTGCTTCGTGGCAGAAAGGTCCGGCTTTCTACTCCTGTAAAGGGTGAGAGTGGGGCATGAAGCCAGAGTGGTTTGGTATGAAACCAACAACCGAACTTCTCAGCGTGCTTGCTTTCTGCTCCCCTCCTACCTGCCGATCAGTCCCCTGGTAGCTGCGGATTTTCTCGCATGACGTTTAACCTGTATAAACAGGTACAATGCCAGTGGTGTTTTGGGGGGGAGTGTGTTAGTTTGGGTTGGCTGGAGAAACAAATCCAGAGACACTCAGCACCCAGAAATTGTACGTTGTGAAAGCATCCCAGCCCAGTCCAGATCAAGTCCATAAGTCCGGTATTAGCCCATATGTCCGATAGCAGTCTGTAAATTCCTGTTCAGACTCACAGAGCACATGCAGTGACACCAGATTCAGGAAGATCGTAGGCCAGTGGGTGGAGAGTCTTGTGGATCCAGTGGTGGTGGAAGCATCTAAGCACGGGTGTGGGTCTCCACCTGGCTCCTCCAGCTCCAGGGCTCTGGCTCCATCAGCTTCGCTCCACTTGTCTTGTCAGCAGGAAAGACGAAGCAGAGAGAGTCTGTGTGCCTGGCCTCCAGTGAGCTATTTAACTCTGAGGTGCCTCCACTTGTGGTCATCAAGCTGCGACCTGACTGACAGGCTGGTCTACCCCTTGTCAAGTTGGCAGGAGATATGCAACTGCCACAAGGAGTAGCGTGAAGGCTAAGGTCGAAAACAGAAAGGATTTTTTCCTTCCCGTTTGGTAAATTTCAGGGTCTCTGCCGATGCCCACGTCTCTGTGTTCACGTCAGGAGCACATGGTAAGGGGTTCGTTGTGAGTCTCCCTGCCCACATAGGATTCCATGAGCCCCGAGACCTTCTGCGTGTAGGAGGGACAGGTGTCCTCCTGAACCACCCTCATGAGGAGGATCCTGCCCCTAGGATGGGCGAGGATCCCACAAGGCATGCAAATAGTTCATGTGCGTGGCTGCTAACCAAAGGGTGGAGGTTCCAGTCCACCCAGAGGGGCCTCAGAAAAAACAGGTTCCGAAAAGCCTTCCCCTGGAGCCCCCCTGGAGCACCTAGCCACTCTGACACATGCCGGACCACCGTGGGTCACGGTCAGTCAACTCCTTAGCAACTGGTTCTGGTCAGGGTAGGTAACCGCTTAGCGTTACTTCCAGTTTACAAATTGCTAGTGTGTGTCTGTCTGTCTGTCTCTCTCTCTCTCTCCAAGGACTTCCTAAGGATATCCATCTCATGCCGATTCCGGCTGCACCCATGTTATAAAAGTGCAGATAATGGAAGTGCACAGTGGCTTCTTGTGAGGTCACCCTGATGGTGGGTGGCAGGCTTGGAGTCTGCCCTGCAGAGAATGAGGTGATGGAACGGGGTACTTTCTCCTGCTTCCTCCTGTCCTGCTTACCCCCCATCCTTCTGGAGGAGGACTGGTGGGAAAGACCAGTTGCAGTTTAACAAAATGAATCAGGATGTTTTGACTTTGAGTTGAAAGGGGGCTCAGATTCTTATTTGAAAACGGGTGCAGTGAATTGGGGCAAGTTTTGTTGTTTGCTCTTGTTTTGGCCGTGTGTGTGTGTGTGTGTGTGTGTGTGTGTGTGTGTGTGTGTGTTGCGAGTTTGAAAGTTAACAACAAGCCAGAGTGCATAGTGAGAGTCTCGCCACAAGCCCTCAAGGTCTTGGAGGCCTGGGACACATCCAGTCTACCCTCAGCCAGCCACCTCCTTCTAAAGGGCGGTGTGCTGGGGACAGCTGGGTGCATGACAAGGACCACCTGCTCGCTGAGGATAGGGCCTACTGCTCCCTGCATACCTGCTTTTCCCTTGGGTTTCACAATGCTGCTGAGATTGAGGGGTGGCCCGCCCCCTGGGCCTGCGAGCCTCACAGCCTCTCTGGGAAGAAGCCCGGCTGCAGGGATGGGCTTAATGATGGCTTTTGTTCAGAGGCCTTTCAAAGTGCATCGTTAGCACCGGCTGTTATACCGCTTGTATTTTACTTGAAATTTCAAAGCCCGCAAGCAGGCCCCTTTCCTTTCATCACTGTAATAACAGCAAGCCTCACACAGACACCCTTCATGCGGAAGCCTTTTAAAGCGCAGTGCCTGGCTCTCAGGATTGTAAAGGCATCTGCCGCCAGGCCCTGGAATCTTCCCGGAAGGACTGGGGGAGCCAACGCCAGTTCAGTTGTGAGTTGATCATGTGTATACCTCTCGGAGAGAGAGACAGAGAATGAATGAGCAGATCGCTGATTGACTGAATGAATCCATCAAGGCCGTTTGTGAGAAAGAGGCATGGCCCTTACAGTGAAACATAAGGACCACAAGGTGAAACCTGGTAAGAGGAGGGCGCACTTTACCACCTAGAGTTACGTGGTTGCCTTGAACATGGAAGTCCGCTTCGAATTTGCTTGTGGTTTTTCTTGTTCTGTGTTCTGAAAGAAGTTGGTTGTTTGGGTTGGGCTTGGGGCCTGCACCGAAGGGACTTGACCTGACGTCACCGAGAGTCAGCCCAAAGGACGGGCAGCAGACTTCGTCTGGCCGCTTGTTTTCCCCGTTCCGTCGAGAGGAAAGCACAGCATGGACTAATAACTGCATGAGGGAAGCAGAGGATTAAATGGTGATTGCATGAAAGTGTGTCTGAAAGGGGGCTGGGGGCGGAGGGGGACCGAGTCACAGAGAGCCAGAATTGGAACTTGCTGATAGTCTATCTTTCTAACTTGATGGAAAGATGCTAACTAGAGATGATGGGAGGGAGAGCTGGTCCTTATCTCCTCTAAATAGCCTTATCTCAGTCTGCCTCCAGAGGACTCCGGGAGAGCCGAATCCAGAACGCTGTTTCTGAAAGGAGCCCATGTTCCGTGTCAGCTTGGATACGGGACGGGCAGGTGGTGGTGGGCTGCTAATCATAGACTGTGAAAAGGTTGGCCTGCTTTGGACTTGGGGATGGACCATATTTTAGGAACTGGGAAGGTTTTAGGAATCCCTCTAGTCAGAGCCAAAATTCTTAAATGTAGGGGGTGGGGAGTGGGGTGGAGGAGAATTGTAGTATCAGTACATTGTGAAGGGTTTGGAAAGTTAAAAAAAAAAATTTTTTTTTTGAGAATTTGTAGGCAAGTAATAACATTCCCTGGCAGTGTAGTGGGTTACAAGTTGCACTGCAAATGACAAGGTCTGCAGTTTGAAACCAGCAGCCACTCCGAGGATGAAAGATGAGGTTTTCTATTCCTTTAAGCGTTTCAGTCTTTAAAAACAAATAAAACTTTAAAAAAGAGTTTCAATAGTAAAAAATTAAAAATTAAGCAAAAAAGTTTCAGTCTTAAAAAAAAAATGAAAAGAGTTTGCGTCTGAGAAACCCCCAGGGGCAGTTCTAGTCAGTCCTGCAGGGTTACTAGCAGTCAGAATGGACCGGATGACAGCGAATGTGTTTGTCTGCATTTGCTGGCGTTCCACATGTTTCTGGAAGAACAGATGTGAGGGTCTTGAAGTGTGATGGTGTCAGAGCTACAGATGAAAGCCAGACCATTCCAAGGGTGAAGTTCATCATCTGTCTGTCCCAGATGGACCCCATGACTTTGACTCTTTTCTTCTCTCTCAAATGTATCCTTTCTGACATGGAGCCTTTGCAGAGCTGAATACTGCCAGTTTTCAAGCAGCACGAGACTGCGTCCATCCCCTCTCCCTGTGTTCTCCCCATGAATGTGCGCCCACTTCTCAGGGGGTCATGTCTCAGGACCAATCCTTTAACCTGGAGTCCAAGAGACGTGGGCATGGATACGGCCAATTCCCCATCCAAAGATCCTTGTAGACTGTAAATGCTTTCGTGATTGCCCTTTTAAAATCGTGTGTGTGTGTTTGAGAGATTTGTGGAAAAGAAGTAAAAGGTGTGTCATCCAGAATGAATCACCCAGAGAACATCCTTGCTGATGTTTGCATGCATTGCTCCATCTTTTGTGTTATTTTTAAAATCCCTAAAAATGCCTGAGTTACGACGGCAGAGCATTTTCCATGGTGGGACGTCATCTAAATGTGCCCACCAGCCTTTGGGGCTGTATCTAGACATGTATAAGTATTATCATAAATGCATTGCGAACAGATTTGCTCCTTGATGCTCCAATGGAGGAACTATCACTTTTTCTTACTATTGCCAAATAAAGCTAATAATTGGCTTCAGCAGTTAGTGAGAAGTTAGTTGTCGTCATATTTGGGAGGCTCTGCTCCCTGAGTAAGAGCCCTTGGGGGTACAGTTGTTATGTGTTGTTGGACTGCTGACTACGAGAGAGAGTTCCACCTTGTCCTACAGGGTTGCTATGAATTGGCATCTACTCAATGGCAACGAGTTTCTCTCTCTCTCTCTTTTTCCTCTCTCTCTCTTTCTCTCTCTGTCTGTATCTCTTGCTCGGGGTTATAGAGAGCCCCTGGGAGCATGCCTAGCTTCAATCTCATAACACTGTGCAAAGGCCTTTGATCTACCATGGCTGCCACCCGGGCAATTCCCTGAAGTTCATAGATGGGACGTGGGCATCTTTGTCAGCCCCTCCAACCTCGGGCGCCCAGTTTTGGCCATTCCAACCAAGCCAAACATCCATCCTCCCAGTTGGGATCACTTCTGACAGATGGAACCCAATTCTACACCACTTGAACGGTATCGCCACCAACAGCAACAAAAAAACCATCCTTCTGGCCCTGGAGAACCATCTTCCCCCTCTTCCTGCATAATCAGTGACCTTCCTTGGCATTCTTTCCAAGGAGATCTGTTCCTTTTCCCTTTGGCCACATGCCTTTTCCTTCTCTGTTAGGCCAGGTTGACTAGAGAAACAAATCCCGGGACACGCATATAAGTGTGAGAAAGAGCTGTATATCAAGAAGTCATTATAGATTCAGGAAACTATCCCAGCCCAGCCAACTCAAGTCCTTAAGTCCCTCTTTAAATTAATGCGGCCACGTGCAACAGTTCAGCATGCAGGAAGATCACAGGCCGGCGGGCACAGGGCTGCGAGGAAGCCTCACAGTGCTGGCGCAGATCTCAGCATGGATCGCCAACAGGAAGGTAAAAGCAGAAGGGAGGGAGGCTCCCAGCACCCTCCTTATGAGAAGGCCCCGCCCACAAGGAGCACCCCCAGGCTGTGACCTGATTGACAGGCTAGACTCCACCCCTACCCCATTAGTTATCAAGCTGATGTGAAGTTATGTAACTACCAAACTCTCTAAGCCCAATCTAGGGAAACTGCCTTCAGAGTGGCTTCTTCTCCACAACGACACAATTGACAACCCCCCAGAAGACTTGACATCACAGAGACTTAAGCGGTTTCTGGAGGTAATAATAGAATTCATATATGTTCAGGTGAAAGGTGGACAATGAATGAAGACCTGAGAGGAACCGGCGATGCTTTTGAATTCAGGTGTCCACAGAATCCCATTGAAGACACCCTGGACTGCCAGAAGATAAAACAAAGCACTCTTAGAAATATAACCAAAAGGCCCCTTAGAAATGAGGGTGGTGAGACTTTGTTTCCCCTACTTTGGACGACTTGTCCTAAGAGACTAGTCTTTGGGGAAGAGCATCATGCTTGGTGAAGTCAAAGGTCATTGGAAAAGAGGAAACACCCCACCCCCACCCCCGAGATGGATCTGCACAGTGGCTGCAACAAACCATGGGTTCAAAGGTAACAGTCGTGGGGATGGGGCAGGCCTGGACAGTGCTTTCTGTGGTGCATGGGGCTGCTATGAATCAAAACTGACTTGATGGTACCTGATAACACGCGCATATATATCATATAACTTACACACACATATGTAATAATACATATATCATCACTGCTCTAGAACAGGATAGAACCACTCCTGCTGGTTTCTGAGACTGCAACTCTTTACAGATAGAGTTACAAAATCTCGTCTTTCTCCCTCGGCGCAGCTGGTGGTTTCGAAATGGTAACCTTAACTGTAAGCAGTTGGCACCACCTAGATGGCGGTTGGGTTTCATTTGGGGATGGATACACCCATATTTAAGTCTCACGCCACCACAAGGTTAGACAGAGTAATAGCCTGCCAACAGATGCATCTGACACACGAGTATCTCTGTGGTGGGACTGGTCCTTAAATAAGGAAGGAGCATCCTTTGTCTGCACTGAGTCATCCTTGTCGTTTGTCCCTGGTCAAGCTAGCTGGCCCTCAAGGAGAGGACGTGGCTTGGTGACAGGGTGCTCAGGGCAGCATGGAGCTCACGGTGTGGGTGCCTGTGGCTGGCCCTCCACGCGCAGTACACAAACCGTGCTGCGTGCCAGGCCCCCCACACTCCCCATCTTGCTGATCTGATAATGAAATAATACACACGGTGAAGGGAAATGTGGAAACAGAAGACACGGTTGTACTTTGCTCAACTGCTGAATCGTCTGATTTTCCTCCAGACCAAACAGCGTTCTGTTTTCACAGGTGGAAATCATGAATAATGTCTAGGTGCCCTTTTGGTGGCAGGAGGAGGAAGAAGGGGTTGAAATATTACCCTTGAAGAAACAGGGTGTAAACTGACTTTCTCAAGGAGAGTCCATCCAAACCCTTCAGAGAATGTTTTCCTCTGGTCTATGTGAGGGAAGGTAAATACTATTTTCAGAGCTCAACTTAAGTTGGAGGAGATTTAAGAGCATCTCACATGCACAGCTTGAGGATGGCATTGAAACAGAAAATCTGTACCCGGACGTCCATTTATTTCATTGCCAGACCTTGTTCCCACAAGGCCCCGTTGCTGGAAACCCGGCACATGTCCACTGCCTGCTCACATGTGGGACCTGGGAGCACAGCACCCAAACCCCAGACCAAACCCTGCCATGGAGCTGACTCAGTGCATGGCGACGCCGTGAGACAGAGCAGGCCTGCCCTGTGGGTTCCGGGGCTGTAACTCCCGATGAGAGTAGAAAGCTTTGCCTTTCTCCCGGGAAGTGGCTGGTGGTTTCGAACTGCTGACCTTGCAGTTAGCAGCTCAGTGCATAGCCTCTACACCGTCGGGGCTCACAGACCCACGATAAAACACTCTGTGTCTTTGTGGGTGCTTGACTGTCCTCTTAACTAGCATCAGGAGCCTTTAGTCAACAAAATAGAAGCTAGTTTAATCCTCTCGGGCCACTTCTCTGAGTCTTTCATGCCAGTCTTGCCCCGAAGTGACAGAATTGTCATAACACCGACTACAGTCTCCTCGCCCCCACCCCCACCTGCCAGTCAATCTCTCCCCTCACTGGGGGTCCTCAGTCCACACCCCAGAACCGCCATCCTCTGAGAGAGGGTGTGGAAGATACTGGCTCAGGCTTTGGTTTTGCTGGCCATCAGACACACACACACACACACACACTGACGTTGTGGGAGGTGACCCATGAGCCGTGCAGAGAGCAGGCCCACTGCTCCACAAGGGATGGGCGCAGCCAAGAATGTAGGTGTGACAAGGCCTGCCGGGAAAGGACCTTGGCTGAGGCCGCAAGGCCAGGAGGCCAGGGAGTGGACGGCCTGTGGGAGCCTGTAGTCTGTTTTCCCGTCCCAGCCACCAACTCAGCACAGGCGTTAGCCTTTGTGTCAGTCCCGGTTGACTGGAGAAACAGATTCATAGACACTCATGTGTGTGTCATACACAACTTTAGATCAAAGTAATTGTATGTTAAGAAACAACCCAGTCCAGTCCAGATCAAGTCCATAAGTCCAATATTAAGACGTATGTCCAATACCAGTCTATAATTTCCTCTTTACACTCACACAACACATTGCAATGATGCCGAATGCAGGAAGATCACAGGGCACTGGGTGGAAAGTCTTGTGGATCCAGTGGTGGTGGAAGCATCTCAGCGCTGGTGTGGGTCTCCACGTGGCTCCCCCAGCTCCAGGGCTTTGCTTCCATCAGTGTAGTTCCGTGTGTCTTATTAGCGGGAAGACAAAGCGGAGCGTGTGTGTCCTCCGAGCTGCTGAGTTGACCTCCGTAGGTGAGAACCCCTGTGCTCTGGCTGCCACTGTGCTCCCCGGGGCTTTCCCTGTCTCACGGGTCAGAAATGCATCACCAGGTCTTTCTTCCGAGGTGCCTCTGGGTAGACGCAAACCTTTTAGTGTGGAAACCGCCTTACACCGCCCAAGGACTTCCACAGAAACCATTTCTTAATTGCCCCTGCAGCCACTGCGCAGTAGAGTAGGGGTCTACGTAGGAAAAAACGGGAAGCCCCTGGAGGATCCTGAGCTTCCAGTATTTTCTCCCTGGACCAGCAACAGGGGCCCTGAGCAACTCAGGATGCTCTCTCCACTTGAAGTCAGAGGCTTGTGAGGTTTCGGTTGGACAAACTCCCCAGTGCGAGCCATGGCTCCATGCGTCAGAAACGTCGTGATGAAATGCCCCCTGAAGGTTAGGACTGAGCCACTCTGCATGAATTTGCACGTGGAGCGCTTCCTTGCTGTCCCGAATTCTTGGTGACAAATCAGGCATGCATTAGGATGATGTCAAGTGAACATGACTTGGCAGGAAGTGGATGCACACCCCAGCTCACCAGGTGCTACCCCCTGTTCTGGGCAGCATGTTATGTGAAGCGAGGTTTCACGTCTGCTTCCTGGGCCCCTACCTTTCACGGCGGAGAGCTTTAAAGAACAGCCATGCTTCCTGCCCTCGGGTCGTTTGGTTTCAGTCTCCAAGTACAACAGCGCTGCAAAGAAGCAAGAGCAAAGAGGCTGACGCCCCCCTAGGAGAGTGCGCAGTGTGAACGTCTCAGCACACATTTATTCAGTGGTGAAAGCCAGTCTTTTAGAGAGGAATGCCGTGCAACTTTGTTGCAGACGCTCAAGGACATAAACGCAGAGTACTGGATCGGGCTGCTACCTAGCTGCACGTCCTCGCTGCAGAGCCCAGAGTGGGGCAGCGGGGTAAACAATGAGGGGAATCTCAGTAAACTGACTTTTGATGCGGGGCACGATCCTTTCTTCACTGTGTACACAGCTGTGTGGTGTGGACTTTAGTGCCGTAGTGGTTACAAGTTGAGCTGCTAACCACCAGGTCAGCAGCTCGAAACCAGTGCTGCTGCTCTGAAGGAGCAAGACAGGGCTTTCTACTCCCTTAAGGTTGCAGTCTCCAGAACTTACAGGGACCTCTACCCTGCCCTAAAGGGTCCCTATGAGTTGCATCCACTCGATGGTGTTTTAGACCTGCCCAGGGTCTCAGATACCAACAAATGGAGCTTCTACCCTTAGAGATGGGAAAAAATCCTGAGACTGCAAATTCATCCACGGGTTTGGGTTAGAGATCCAGAATGCGCAGACACACCCGGATAACGCAAACCCCGGAGTCCTGAAAACTTGAGCTGGAAGCCCAGACCCTTTACTTGCCAGAATGTGGGGCAAATTACACTCCTGCGATAGTTAGATAATCATGTCAATTTGGGTCTTGAAGGGGTGGAGTCTAGTCTGTCAATCATATCATAGTCGTTGGTGCCCCTGTGTGGGCATGGCCTTCTCCTGAGAACTCTGGGAACTCCTGTATTTCCCTCCTTGGAGAAGGGAGACACTTTCTCTGCTCACTCCCTGAAAGACGCTCTACTGACAAGACACATGGTGCTATGCCCTGGGAGCTGGATAAGCCACATGGACCTACCCTGATGCAACCAGACCTCTGGAGCCAGAGAAGCCTACCAGCACTGAGATGCTTACAACGCCACTGGATCCACAAGACTTCCAACCCACGGAGCTGTGATCCTCCTGTATTTGGCATCATTCCATGTATTTTGTGAGTCTGAAGAAGGCTTTATAAATTGGTATCAGACCTATGGGCTAATATCAGACTTATGGACTTGATCTGGACTGGGCCGAGACGTTTTCTCAATATTCAATTGCTCTTGTCTATAAACCTCTTTCTTATTCACATCTGGGTCTCGATGAATTTGTTTCTCTAGTCTACCTGGACTAACACACTCCCAGACTGTTTTCCCAGTGCAGCCAATCGCATTGCTACCGCGTCGAGCCTGGCTCCCGGTGGCCCACGTGTGCTTGACGTAAATGGATACTTGGGCCTTTCTTGGCTGTGATTTTGATGGAAGTGGATGGCCAGGCCTTTCCTTCATGATCCTCAGGGTGCATTCAAATGCCAGCCATGCATTTACCAGGAGAGCGTGAGCTGTCTGTACTGCCCGGGCAACGTCCAGGCCGACCAGGGCCATTTGAGTGCATGCTGCCCCCTCTTAGCCCTATAGAGTGCTGAGACTGCAAATCTGCAGAGGCAGACAGCCACAGCTTTCTCCTGATGACCCAGGGACCTCACCCGTGTGCAAATTACCAAGCACAGGGCAGGTGGCATTCGGTTTGTTAGATTTCCTTTCAGCCCTCCCTCATCCACTCATGACCAGTACCACCAGCTGGCACAGAGTGCGTTAGCGCCAACTCACGCTGCCCCGGGGGTGTCAGAGTAGCACTGCGCTCCACGGGATTTCCACATGGCTGGAGACGGTCGTGAGTGCCACCCTGGCCTGCCCTTCCACCCCCGCACTTTGCTTTTCCTCCTCTGCTGACCCACCTGCAGTGTCAGCAGTGACCGCCACAGACACCTTCCTGTCCAGCAGCAGCCTTGGCCCCCTCAATAGCCCTGCCAGGCTTTCTGAGGGAAGGAGCCACACGGAGGGAACACGCCCTTGTTCGACCCCCAGTGTCCAATACGGTGGCACAGTGCAGCGTTCCCGCCCCAAATGCCTCCTGACTGATTTCTCCGTCTATCAAGTGGCACAGCGCTGACCCTCCTGTGAGCAGTTTCCTCCGGACCTGAGGGAAGGGTCGTGGTGGGAGGAGATTGCTAATACGTGGCCATGGTTTTCGGTGAGCAAGTATATGACAAGAAAAACAAGGAAACAAGCAAACAAGAGAAGAGGTTGGCCATTGGAACTGACTAGCTTCAGGCCAGTGTTTGTTTGTTGTTTGTTTTTAAAGGGAGAGCCCTTAGATCTTGAGCTTCGTGCACGTCTACTGTGTCAGTCCCAGTTGACTTGAGAAACAAATCCAAAGACACTCGTGTGTAAAAGAGAACTTTATACCAAAGAGCAATTGAACATTGAGAAAACACCCCAGCAAAGTCCAGATCAAGTCCATAAGTCCGATACTAGCCCATATGTCCCATACTGGACCATAAATTCCTCTTCAGCCTCACGCAGCACATGCAATGATGCCGAAGGCAGGAGGATCACAGGCTGGTGGGTGGAGCGTCTTGTGGATCCAGTGGCAGTGGACGCATCTCCACATGGCTCCTCTGAGTGTCTCAATAGCAGGAAAGGGAAGGCAGAGAGTGGGTCCAGCCTCCAGTGAGCTATTTATCTCCATCGTGCCTCCAGATGAGGTCATCACGCTGCAAGTTGATTGACAGGGTAGATTCCATCCCTTCGGTCTCAGTACCCTCAAGTGGACAGGAGATGATGTCACTAGCACACCTACTGACCGGGACCCTGCTCAAGGCCGAAGGCTTTTCATTCTTCTTCCCTCGGGGAGTGCTGCCTCTCGCTTACGAAAATGGCAGCTGGTCAGCTGCGCCGTGTCTGCTGGAGGCCCCGGCGCTGACCCGGCAGGAGACAGGGTGCATGTGGCCAGGCTGCTTTCCAGTCATGCTCTTCCATGAGGAGTCTGCTAGATAGGGGGATCCCTCTCCGAGTGAAAGAAACCCATATCGTTTAGGACAAGAGGGGGTTGGAGTAGAGACCCAAAGCCTATCTGTAGACAATGGGACATCCCCCCGCAGAGGGGTCACAGGAAGGCATGAGTCAACCAGGGCGCAGTATAGCACTGATGAAACACATTCCTCCGGGTCCTTGAGGCTTCCTCACCCCCCACTATCATGACCCCAGTCCTGCCTTTCACTGCAGACTAGACCGGAGCTTGTGCACAGGTACAGATAAGAGCGACAACACATGGAATCCAGGAACAGGAATGGGAATGGTCATCCCAGGAGGGGAGCGGGAAGGTGGGGAGAGGTGGGGAGGAAGAGGGAACCAATCATAATGATCCACACATAACCCCACCCCAGGGGGATGAACAACAGAAACTGTGGGGGAAGGGAGACAATAGTTGGTGTAAGATATAAAAATAATAATAATTTATCAAGGGGTCATGAGGGTGGTGGGAGAGGAGGGAGGGAACAAAGAGGAGCTGATACCAAGGGCTCAAGTAGAAAGAAAAAGTTTTGAAAAGGACGATGGCAACATATGTACAAATATGCTGGATGCAATTGATGTGTGGCTTGCGTTAGGAGCTGTAAGAGCCCCCAATAACATGACCTTTTAATTAAGGGGGGGGAGGGCATAGCTGATTCCTTCACCCACCCACCCACCAGAAGGTGCCAGGCACCATGCCGTGCGAGTCGGGGCGAGGGGGGGAGCTGGGAAAGCTGACGAGCGATCTCTTAGGCTGAGTTCTTCCTCCGGCCTTCCCCAGCCCATTATTGTTCCTTCCTGTCTGTCCCCAAACTTTCTGAAGCCCCTCCTCGAGCCCCCAGCGTCCGCCCCGCAGCCTGAGTGACCTTCAGCATGTGTGCCATCCTGACATCTCCCCCCTGCCGAAAGCAACCAGAGACCTCCCCCCATGCCCTGCGCGTCCAGTTAAGAGTTCTTACCGTGGTTCCCGTGGGAGTGCTCCCGGTGGTGTAGTGGTCACAGGCCGGGCTGAGAGCCACGGGGTCGGCAGTTAGAATCCCCCAGCTGCCCTAAGGGTGGGGGGGAAACTGGGCTTTCTACTCTTAATAGTTACGGTCTCAGAAACCCACAGGGGCTCCGCTCCCTGCCATCAGCCTGGACTCCATGCCGACGTTTGGTTTAGTTGGACCATGGTTCCGAGGAGTCCCGGAGGTACGATGATTCAGCACTTGGCTGCCTGTGGTGATCAGACCTCCCTCGGCACCCCGGAGAAAAGTCCTGGTGATGGGCTTCTGGTAAAGATGCCAGCCGAGGAAGCCCTGCGGGGCAGTGCTACTCGAGCCAGAGCAGACTTACTCCAAGGTTGCTGTTGGTCTCTACCTGCCTCCAGTGATCTCTCTCTCTCTCTCTCTCTCTCTCTCTCTCGCTCTCGCTCTCGCTCTCGCTCTCGCTCTCTCTCTCGCTCTCACCTAGTTGTACCAATCTTCCTCCTATGTCACTTCTTTCTTCCCCAGGGACTTTCCCATCCTGCCTCTCTCAAACTCCTGGAATCAATCTCTCGCTCTCTCGCTCTCTCTCTCCCCCTCGCCCTCGCCCTCTCTCTCGCCCTCTCCCTCTCTCCTCCTCTGATCTCCAGTTATCCAGCCCCCAACTCTGTTCTCTTTTGGGATCTGGTTCACCTGCTTCTCTGACTGCCTGGCCATTGCTCTCCCTCCAGTCTGGTTTACACACCCTCACTGTACTTCGAACTCTCTCTCTAAATGTTCTGTAACGTCGGTCTCTTCCACTTGATGAAAAGACTTCTGAGGGTAGGGGTTTGTGTGCATTATTTCAGGGGTAGGGGTTCATGTGCATTATTTCTGGGGAGGGGTTTGTGTGCATTATTTCAGGGGTAAGGGTTCGTGTGCATTATTTGGGGGTAGGGGTTCGTGTGCATTATTTCGGGGTAGGGGTCCGTGTGCATTATTTGGGGGTAGGGGTTCGTGTGCATTATTTGGGGGTAGGGGTTCATGTGCATTATTTCGGGGTAGGGGTTCGTGTGCATTATTTCGGGGTAGGGGTTCGTGTGCATTATTTCGGCGGTAGAGGTTCATGTGCATTATTTTGGCGGTACTTTTGTCCCCAGGACTTAGTCTTGGTACCTGGAACATAGTTTCGTGGATAAAGAGCCACTAACGGGGCTGTGAATCCAATCCCCGCTTTTCCCATTTGTAATCAGCTCTGACACCAGCCACCCAGGTGACACTTTCTCCCTCAGATCCAAGCCACATGGAGCTCGAGAAGACCACACAAGTTAAGACACTCTGCCCTTGAGACTGCTGAATAGTCTGCGTGTGTGCGTGTGTGTGCGCGTGTGTGTGCGTGTGTGTGTGCGTGTGTGTGCGCGTGTGTGTGCGTGTGCGTGTGCGTGTGCGTGCGTGTGCGCGCGCCTGCTGTCCACACACTTGAACTGTCCCCAGCACCCCTTCTCAGGAGGGAGGCTGCAAGCTGCAGGTCTCCCTGGGACTCCTTCCCTTTCACCTTCTGGCACCTACTTCTCTTGGGTTCAAGAATCGCTCGACTAGCTCCCGGGTCTCATGAAACGCCTTAGACGTATGGCTAAAGGGTTGTCACTGCAAGATGATCCCAATCCAGAACAGCATGGGGCGAAACCGGGGGCCCCATCCTGCTGCTTCTGTGCCCTAAAAGGAGCAGATGACTGTGGGAGGCCGGCTTGGCTAGAGAAACAAATCCAGTGACACTCATGTATGTGTAAGAAAGAGCTTTAGATCAAGAAGTAATTGTCCATCAGACAAACATCCCAGCCCCATCCAGGTCATGCCCCTAAGTCCGACACTCGTCCATAAGCCCCCTTCAGACTCACAGGGCTGCACGCTGTGATGCAGAACGCAGGAAGACCACAGGCTCGTGGGTGCAGAGCCCTGTGGATCTAATGGCGGTGCACGCATCACAGGGCTCACGGCAGCCAGGGCCAGTCAGCAGGAAGGTGAAGGCAGAGGGAGTGAGAGAGGGGTTACCAGGCTCATCTTTGAGAAGGCCATGCCCAAAGGAGGTACCATCAGCTTGTGACAGGCTAGACCCCACCCCTGTACACACATACATGTCAAGCTCTTTCTTATACACTTATGAGGTCTATGAATCTGTTTCTCTAGTCCACCCAGACTGGCACATTAATGATTCTGGAAACGACCATGATACCTGATGTAGAAGGTCCAGTGTGTGCAGTGGGACCCCAGGGCGAGGGTGTCCTGCATGCAGGGTGGGTATGACTGTGCCCCGTCCCATCGGGGCTGCGGGTGGTAACAATCCTGGTGATAGCCATGGGCTGCCGCTCTTCTTTCTGGCAGCGTGGCCCCTCCTGCTCCGCTTTCCATCAGGCACGGCCTCTGTGCGGGAGGTGGGCCGTGTCGGGGTCAGTAGAATAACGAAGTACGTGAGGTGGGGAGATGGGCCGTGTCGGGGTCTTGGTAGAATAACAAAGGACTGTGCGGTGTGTCCAGACACGTTCACAGATGTGCTTCACCCACCGAGCCCGTTCGTTTTCTACACCCAGCCCGTCCAAGGGCCTTTGTCTCCTTGTCTCACTCGCTCTCTCAGTCACTAAGTCATTTAATTGGGGGCTTATATAGCTCTTATCACAACCCATCCGTCCATCCATTGTGTCAAGCACATTTGTACGTATGTTGCCATCATTATTTTCAAAACATTTTCTTTCTACCTGAGCCCTTGGTATCAGCTCCTCTTTTTCCCCCCTCCCTCCCACACCCTCCCTCATGAACCCTTGATAAGTTATAACTTATTATTTTAATATCTTACATCATCTGCTGTCTCCCTTCACCCACTTTTCTGTTGTCCATCCACCAGGGAGGGGGTTATATGTATGTAGATCATTGTGATCGGTTTCCCCTCTCCTCCCACCCCGCCTCCCCTGCCACCTTCCCCTTCCCCTCCTGGTATCGCTACTCTCATTATTGGTCCTGAGGGGTTGATCTGTCCTGGATTCCCTGTTTCCAGCTCTGATCTGTGCCCGTGTGCATGCCCTGGTCTAGCCGGATGTGTAAGGGAGAACTGGGATCATGATGGTGGGGTGTGGGGAGAGAAGCTCTAAAGAACTAGAGGGAAGTTGTAAGTTTCATCAGTGTTATAATGCACCCTGATGGCTCGTCTCTTCCTTGTGTAAGGGGATGTCCAGTTGTCTACAGATGGGCTTTGGGTCTCCACTCTGCGCCCACTTCCCCTCCTTGGCATCAGCATGATTGTTTGTTTGGGGTCTGTCTTTTGCAGACAGGTTGATCTTGATGGTGTTCCAAATCACCCCAGTCAAACCAGTAACGGCCTCTCCCTTTGCTTCCTCCACATGCCTTCTGCAGACGAGAAGCCCCAAGCCGTCGCACAGCCCCCAGCCTCCTAGCCTGGGCGACCCCATCGAGCATTTGTCAGAGGCGTCCGGCGACTCCTTGGAAGCCATGTCCGAGGGGGAGTCTCCGAGCCCCTTTTCCCGGGGCAGCCGGACACGAGCCAGCCTCCCAGTGGTGAGGTCGACCAACCAGACGAAAGAAAGGTCTCTGGGTAAGTTTCCTCGCCACTCCATTCCTGCACGCGGATATGGGTTCATTCCATCCTGGTCTGTAAAAAATAAGAAGGATTAAAATGACTAAGTAATAGTAGTAATAGAGCAAACGCAAGGTGGGTGGGACTCCCAGAGGCACCGAGGAGGACTGTGGAGGGACCAGGCTTGCCCCAGCTGGCTCGGGGCTCAGTCCGTTCCGAACTTGGCCGGACAACCTAAGTGTCCAGGCTGGTGAAGCAGTTGCCGGGGAGTCTCTCCCGACCCTGGCCCCGTGCGGGTCAGCTAGAGCTGTGCTCCAGGGTCTCGGGGGCTCGTTCTGACGAAGAAGGTGCCCAGGCCTTTCTTCTGAGGGATGGTTAGGTTTCTTGGGTGGGAAACACCTTGGTTCTTGGCCTCGCACGAGAAAGAATTCATGCCGAAGCCTGGTTGGTGATCCAAGTAGGTTTGTGTAAAAGGACGGAAGAAGTTTCAGGTTTTACAGTCACTGAACATGGGCAGCGTGCAGTACGGCACCCATACACGTGGTGGCCTGAGGCTAAAGAGACCACAGTTTGGCCCAGCGCAAGGGGGAGAAGCAACCCAAGGGCTGATGGTCTTAAGGTCCCTGTCTATGGGGCCTTCGGCTAAGAGGTGTGGTCAAAGGTATTGGTTGACCCCATTGGCTGAATTAAGCCCACCTGGCGTAGTTTGGGCTTGAGTGGGTGCATGCCCCTTAGCTTTTATTGGGTGGCTGAGTCTCCCCTGATTCTCTTCCAACGTTCTGTATGGGGGCCTCCAGGCATGGTGAGGGACAGCCCTGGTCCCTGTCTCTAGCTACCTAACGGTACCTCTGAGTGTTACCCGATTGCAATCCCCGCCCCAGCCATCACCAAGAATTCCATCTGTGGCGCCTCCTTGTGGACTCAAATATCCAAACTCACAGGTAGCAGCCCAGCTCCTAAGCCTTTTGCACCAACTCCCCAGGGACACCCCCACTAGGCTGGCACTTTTCTGACCCGCCAGAGGAGACCTGTGCTCCCCAGCGCCTGCTGGCACTTGAAGCAAGCCACCCAGGAGCCTGCCAAGGAGTGGAATCTCTCCTTTGTGCTTTGCAGGAAGTGAGCGAGGTCCAGGTCCCTGAAGAGATAGCCTCTTCTTGGCAAAAAAAAGATGAGAAGGAAGGGTGTAGGGTGGCAGCCCCTCCCCCATACCTGGGGAGCACTGTGCAAGTCGGATAATGGATCCTTTGTCTCCAAGGCAGGAATTCCCCCCACCCCCCACCCCCACCCCTCTATCCACCAAAAGCGTCTGGCAGAGCAAGTAGATGCTTGCTGGGCTCAGGAACCCACTCTGGGCAGAGAGGCTGCCGGAGGAGGTGATGGGCCTTGGCCCAAACACCCCATTCTGGGAGCTCACACCTCTCTCTCTCTCTTTCTCTGGCAAACTCTGAGTCTTCGCAGGTTAAAAAACGGGGATCCTGAGGTGTTTATTCTTCCAGCTCCGTGAGGGGGCTTTGGTGCATTTGGTTTTTCATCCACAGAAGGAAATTAAAGGCGTGCTGGGATGGGGGTGAGTGGGTGGGGGGTGAGTTAGAAGTTTGCCAAAGCGCAGGGAGCAGCAGCCATCCCAGAGAATGCGGCTGGTGCCAGGCCAGCAGGTGGGCACTGCCCCCCCCCAACTGCCTCTCTGTGGAATGCCCCCCCACCCGCGCTCGCACCTAGTCCTAGGGTTCAGTTGCACCGAGATGGAAATGGGAAAGTGTGAGTCATGGAGAATCTGAACTCACTCCGGGTCCTGCTCAGCCTTGTTGTGGCAGGAGGGGAAAATCCCTGGGCTGGGTTTTCCTTAACTTAAAACTCCCTTTGCCCACCTAGCTGGCTCCCCAGAGGGTCAGGGCATGCACAGTGGGTGTCCAGAGCACACTATGGTGGCCAGGTGCCCCAGACCTCAGAGGTTGTCCATTTCTAGAGACTTCGGGCTGTGGCCTCTGCACCCCAGCCTGTAAAAAGCCCGGTTTAGCTGTCTTGGGGGATTTGTAGGTTGTTGCTCCGTCTTAATCCACAGAACATTAATAAGCTACCTCCCCACCCCACCCTGGCAAAACCTGTTGATTCTGTTTTCCTTTCAAACTTTTTTAAAAAGCATTTTATTAGGGGCTCATATAGCTCTTATCACAATCCATTCATCCATCCATTGTGTCAGGCACATTTGAACATGTGTTGCCATCATCATTTTCAAAACATTTTCTTTCTACTTGAGCCCTTGGTATCAGCTCATTTTTTCCCTTCTCTCCCCCACCCTCCCTCCCTTATGAGCCCTTGATAATTTATAAATTATTTTTTCATGTCTTACACTGACCAATGTCTCCCTTCATCCACTTTTCTGCTTTCTGTCCCCCAGGGAGGGGGTTATATGTAGATCCTTGTGATCAGTTCCCCCTTTCTCCCCCCACCTTCCCCTTCCCCTCCTGGTATTGTTACTCTCATTATTGGTCCTGAGGGGTTTTTCTGTCCTGGATTCCCTGTATTTCTAGCTCTTTTCTGTAGCCGTGTACATGCTCTGGTCTAGCCGGATTCGTAAGGTAGAATTGGGGTCCTGATAGTGGGGAAGAGGAAGCATTAAAGAACTAGAGGGAAGTTGTATGTTTCATCGGTGCTACACTGCACCCTGACTGGCTCATCTCCTCTCTGCGACCCTTCTGTAAGGGGATGTCCAGTTGCCTTCAGATGGGCTTTGGGTGTCCACACCGCCCTCCCCTCATTCACATCGATATGATTTTCTTGTTCTGGGTCTTTGATGTCGGATACCTGATGTCCTGGGTCTCGCTCATCCTGGGCTCTCCACGAATTTTTGTTTTTAAAAACAATCGCACTGGAACGTTCTGCACTGCAATGATGGAGGTTTCTGGCTCCCACTGGCATTTTGCCTTGGTGGCGAGTGCTGTCTTGGCCTCTCCCCCATGCTGCGAGACGCCCCAGGAACGTCAGGTCCCACGCTGCGTGTACACCCCACCCACCCCCCGCCTGGAGATATCTGCCGAGGGTGAGTGGGGACAGCCGGGCGGGGAGCCTACCCTCCCAGCCACTCAGGGTTCCTCACCCTGAGACCCTGCCAGCTGAGACAGGGCTGGGTGCGTCCCGGGTACCCTGAAATGCCGAGGGCGAGGCTGCACTAAGGGGTGTCGGCAGGCCCCTCCCACGGCCCCTGGAATACGCTAACCTCCTCTGCCTTCAGGCAGCTTGAGCCTGGGGACCAAGGAGCCCACACAATGATCTTTTTTTTCCCACCTAAACAGTCCACCCTGTGGACATGCTGGGAACATGCTTAGGGGGCTGGGAGGAAAGAGGGAGGCTGAGCACAGCATGTTTATCAGAGGCTCATGCATGCGTGAGAGAACATTGACAACAGCCAGCTGTTAGGAGCAGGGCTAAGTTATGTGGAAGGAGCCCTGGTGGGCTGGGAATAACAAGGTAAGCAGTTCAGAACTGCCAGCCGCTCCGAGCCTCATGCTGTTGCGAAGCTTGCGTCTGCTGGAAGCAGTTCTAGAACGCCCTGCAGGGTCGGTCTGATTTGGAATCCACTGAGGCTGTGAGTTCGATTCCTGGATTAGAGCCCCTGTCCTGTTGAGTCAGTATTACCCTGGCGACCCTGAGGGTGTCGGAGTAGAACTGTGCTCTATGGAGTTTTCAGTGGCTGATTTTTCTCATGCGTGGTTGGTGGTTCGAAACCGTCAGCCGCTCCCTGGGAGAAAGATGAGATGTTCTACTCTATAAAGCAGTGGTTCTCAACCTTCCTAATGTTGCAACCCTTTGATACAGTTCCTGATGTTATGGTGACCCGCCAGCCATAAAATTACTTTCATTGCTACTCCTTCACTGTCATTTTGCTACTATGATAAATCGGGCGACCTCAGTGAAAGGGTCGTTTGACCCCCCCAAAGGGGTCGAGACCCACTGGTTGAGAACCGCTGCCGTAAAAGCTCACAGCCTCAGACACCCAGAGGAAGCTCCACTGTCTTCTGCAGGGTCACCAGGCGTCAGAACTGACCTGACATCCGTGCATCAAGTCACAGGTGTCAGGAGAAGTGTGTCCCTCGTAGGCCGGACCCCTGCCAAACCCCAAGCAAAGCCAAACCCCAAAGACCCACTGCCATCAAGCAGATCCCGATGCTGTGAGACAGAGTAGAATTGCCCCCTTTGAGCTTCCAAGCCTGGAACTCTTTATGGGAGCAGACAGCCTCATCTTGCTCCCACCGAGCAGTGTAGTCGGTTCGAACCACTGACCCTGCAAAAGCTGTGCGGGTGACGGAGCAGAATGCCTGCCTTGTTCACTGTGCCCCCAGGGCTGCTTTGGGAGAACTGCAGGCAAGGCAAGGGCAGTCAGCAGTATGCAAGCCCCTTCCAGTACCGGTGGCCAATTGGCAGCTCTCGGCAACTCGTGGAGCTCAGTGGGCTCTGACTTGTAATATCGCCAGATTCCAGCGCCCTTCCATGTCTCCGTCTTTACCTCTACAACCCCACCCATCCTGAGCCCCTCAGAAATCCCCCCTGCCCTGTGTCGCTTCTGCCGTCGCCCCTCCCCTCCCATCTTCAGGGCAAGCAGGGGCCATCAGGAGGGAGGCAGCCGAGAGGCTACGTGCAAAACCTCTTTCCGGGACAGTTGGGTTTGGGAAGTCATGTCCGTGGAAAAAACCGAAGAGTGTCCCGCTGATGTTCGGTCTGGCGTCTTAATGATGGAATCGGAATCGTGTTCCTTTTCATCCTGGTGCTGGCTTGTAGATGCCTGTCTGGAATGTGACCAGGGCCAGGCCTGGTGTCTGGCTGCTCCCCAGTCGGCCTTCGGGGAAAGGGTAGCCACAAGATGTCCCCACCCCCTCCTCTGTGCCCTCAGGAATTTGGAAATAGAACCCATGTGAAAACAATAACAACAGCAGCCGCCTCCTTCTGAGTGCAGCCGGAGTCCTTTGTGGGACACGTTCTGAACAGTAAGGTTAGAACAGACCACCCCACCCCACCCCGCGTCTCAGCCCGCCGCCAGAGGCCTCGCCGTCTCTGACACACGTGGACGCTCGAGTCACACCAAGCGAGCACATTTGGGACAAGAGGGCCTTCAGACAGATGGGAAGAACGTCCCCAACTTGGTGACTCAGTGGCTCACTCCACCCTTCTGTTCCAGGGGGACCAGTAGCAATGATCACTCCCACCCTGAAAGGGGCTGGAGGAAAGGAGGGAACAAAAGGGTTGCGAAATCTGCCACGCGCTCCGTTCAAGCCTGGGCAGGAGGTGAGAGCAAAGGGTTCAGGAAGTGGCCATCCCCAAAGGGGAAAGCCAAGACCGTTTGGGGACAAAGAGTGCAAGGCTAGTTGCTCAGGTTGTTGGAAGCAAACGAGTAAATGTCAGGCACATGCAATGAAGCACACCTGCCCCCTCAGTCGTTGGCTGTTTTGTTATTTGACAGTTCAGATTTCTGGAAACCAACGGAAGAAACAAATCTGCGGCCCAACTCTCTTGTCCATTAGTGCCCTTTGTCTGGAAGTGATGGATGCTGAGGTGTGAGGCGAGGGTCACACGGCTGTGATGCATCCGGCTATGTGTCAACATTGTTTGGGGCCACGATTCTTGTGTGAGGCAGGGTTCTCTAGAGCAATGAGACCCGGGCACTTTGATTATATATAGAAGAAGATAAGTTTATACAGCAAGAAGGAATGTAACAGCTAATTAGTCCACACGGAAGTACAGAGGGTTCACTTCAACTCACTTCCGTACAGAAGCTAATATACTGGAAGTCCTTCAACTCACTTGGGCTGCTGGGTCCAAGGTCAAGGAACCAGACAGCAGATTACTCCCTGGGGCAAGGCAAGTAGAGTCTGCCCACAGCCAGCAAACAGCAGTAAGTAGCTCGGTACCTTCACGAAGCAGGCCCAGATGTGATAGCTTATGCAAGCAATGCAAGACAATGGAATCCACCAGCCTCACGCTCAAGGGATGCATGTACCAGCAGCATGGCAGAGCAGGTCCCAAAGGAGCCTCAAGCTCACGCTCTAGCTCTTGGCCCATGGTTGGCTGTCCCACAGGTAGGGCAGCACACAGGTTGAGGCAGAGAACTAGCTAAAGCAGCAACATGCTTCTCCGATCACCAGGGAGCAAGAGAGAAAGGGTGGGTCTTGCAGAGCCATTTATATCGTTGCCCTCGAATCAAATTGCAACCTGATGAATCCCCATGTTCCTGTTGGTCAGGTTGGCACAATAAACCTAGCTATCACAAGTCTCAAAAGCTGACAAGGGTGCAGTGATGTAATTCGGAAGTGATGTAATGATGTGATGTGGCAGTTGTATGATGATGTAACGAGGGAGTTGCATAAGGATGCAGTCACCCGCCATTATGTCTTCTGATGTAGTCACCTTCCATTCTCAAATAGCATGAACTTTGGGGTATTTTGGGGACCTAACCCTGTGGATGAGCGAGGTCATCCTTATGTTGTGCTATCAAGCAAATGACACGTTTGCCAAATTTGCCTTCCTGGACGCTGGTAAGGGTTGAAAATGTAGTATTACAAAAATGGGACTTTATGGGAGAGAGTTTGGTAGTAAATAGATTTGGGCTGCAGCCTGAAGGTGGGTGGCATTTTCTTGTTTGTTTGGCATCAGAAGCGCATTCCACTTACACGGCTGGGCTGGGTGGCACTGGTGGATGGGCTCCCATCATCCACGCCTAGCTCTCCCAGGTGTGACTTCTGCTACTGCTGAAGCGAGGCCGCAGACTCATTGTGGGCTATCCATGCACAGGGCTCTGGACTCGGGCAGTGAGTTCATTATGGACGCCTTCACGTTTTCCTTAGTTTCACCCAAGGGATGAACCTTGACTGAGTTGAGTCTGGGTGTTGTTCTAGGTGCCATCGAGTCGGTTCTGACCCAGAGCGACCTTATACACAACAGAACGAAACAATGCCTGGTCGTGCACCATGTTCACATTGCTCTTAGGCTCGAGCCCGTTGTTGCAGCTGCTGTGTCAGTCCAGCTCCTGAGAGCCTTCCTCTTCTTCAGTGCCCCGTACTTCAGCAAGAATGATGTCCTTCCCCAGGTACTGGTCTTTTGACAGCATGGCCCAAGCATGTGAGAGGAAGTTTCACCATCCCTGCCTCTAAGGACCACTCCAGCCGTACTTCTTCCAAGACAGATTGATTTATCCTCTTAGCTGTTTATGGTAACGTTCGATAGTCTTTCTCCAGCGCGCAATTTAGATTCATTGAGTCTTCTTCAGTCGTCCTTATTCAGTGTCCAATTGTCACATGCGTATGAGGCCATGGAAAATAATACGGCTTGGGTCAGGCACACTTTAGTCTTCAAAGCAATATCCTTGGTCTTCAGTGCTCTAAAGAGGTCTTGTGCAGCAGATTTACCTAATGCATCTTCTGATCTCTTGACTTGCTTCCATGAGTGTTGATTATGGATCCAAGCAAGACAAAATCCTTGACAACGCCAACCTCTTCTCCACGTATCATTTCTGTTGGCCCAGTTATGAGGATTTGGGTCTTCTTTACATTTGGTTGTCAACAATACCGGAGACTGTCATCCTGGATGTTCATCAGCAAGTGCTTCAAGCCCTCCTCACTTACAGCACCAAGGTTGTGCCATCTGCATCCTGTGTATTACTTCCCAGCAGTCCTTGCAGCTTCCTGGGAGAGGCAACGGTTAAGCAGCTTTAGCCACACGTATCCAGTGTAGCACGAAGCCTACTGATAGTTGAATGGGTTTTGTAGCCAGTTCCTGCATAGTGATAATCCAGCCTGGGGGTTCTGAAAGTCCATTTAATAAGTGAACTTTCCCTTAAATTATCTGGTGTCAGCAACAGAACCCTGGCCAATATAAGAGGTGCATTTGTCACAAATTGTAGTGTGTTTGCTCTGCTTGTTTCCAAAAAACATGACCAGGGCCTGTAGGTGTGCAGACTGTTGGCTCTAAGAAGCGGGGCGAGGTCCTAGTGACTTCCATCAGCTCCATGGAAGTCTAGGGTTGGGTGGGGGGGTCTCTGCTGCTAACATTTCACCTTCATTGGAGAAAACAAATTGATGAACAGTGCTATAAAAATCACATGAAAACTGGGAACATGTTCTCGATACAATAAGAATCATACTTTGATATGGCTTTGGTTGGCCCAATGAGTACCTCTTATTTGTTTTTTTCCCCCTAAATCAAGTGAAAGCCATCCTGGAAAAGCACCATAGTTTTTGTCAGCTAGATCCGTCTTTAATTATAAAATGGACTTGGGGCTCGGAACTGACCATTAAAGGGACATTTAGAGAAATCCTTTGACGTAGTGATGCATGTCCTTGTGATGCAATCCACCATCCCTGGTTGGCCCTTTATCTGCTTGAATCATCAGATAGGAAATCTCTGGGGAAAAGGGCACACTTGCCCAAGCTCACCGCTTGGCTTCTGGTTCGCCTGTAAGAAGAAAGGCAAAAGATTGTGCAGACTCATGGCTTGTTTATGTGGTTCCTCAGATAGCTTTAGAAAGCTCTCTGTTTAAATGCTCGAAGAGACTTGTGAGGGGAAGAAAGCTGAGGAGTCTGTGTCCTTTACCCACAGCTGTAGGATGACTTGGAAGACGGGATGTGGTCCAGGGAAAGTAGCGGCTGAGGTGGGTAGAAGGTGTGATTGCTCCTAAGAGTCTGAGATCCCCCTGAGCCACCATTACTGGGCAGGGTCTGTTAGCAGGTCACCTGGAGCCCTGGTGATGTAGTGGTTATGCGTGGGGCTGCTGACCTCGAGGCCAGCTGCTCAATCCCACCGGCCGCTCCCTGGGAGACAGACAGGACTTCCTAGTCCCGTGATGAGTTACAGTCTCAGAAACCCACACGGGCAGTTCTGCCCCTCCCTGTCAAGTCACTACGAATCAGAACTCGGGGTTCTCAAGTCCGGCAAGTTAAAAAATGCAGAGATGTTGTCCTAGGAAGGACGTTGGCGAGACCTTAGGCTCTCCTGATCCTGTTTCTTCTGTAGCTGTGGTGGAACTTGGACTTAAAGGTCACTGTTTGTATAAAACTCACCATAAAAATGTTCCAGTGATGCAAATGAAGCTTGATGGTTAAATAGCTATGACCTTGACTTAGTCTCCAAAGCCGCCTTGGAATCATGAATCTTCCAGTAGCTCTGCGTGAAATAGACCTCCTCCCTCAGCCACAGCCACATGGTGGCAACACCCCGTCCTAACTCAGCCCCTGTCTCATGTGTTGTTGTGTGCTGGTGTAACAGCCACTCTTGCTCAAAAGAGAATTGTGCGTCAGGTTTCATAAAGCAACAGAGAGAGTAAGGCAAAGGCTATATGCCTGCAACATTAACAGCAGGGCGATCTCTATGATTGCAAACGAGACAAAAAATGGGGACTTGGCAAGTTGTGTGGATTTAATTATTTCTTAAAAGTTACTGACATTAGAAAGAAGGTTCAAAGTCATTTGCCCCCCCCAAATGAATGTATCTCCTGTATCTTAATTTTCGTGATAAAAGAGACCAGCTGCCATCCGTTTGACGCCAACTCGTGAGTGTGTGGGTGAGAGTAGAGCTGTGTTTCGTAGGGTTTTCAGTGGCTGATTTTCCAGAACTGGATTGCCAGGGCTTTCTGCCAAGGCACGTTTTGTCAGCCTTCAAACCTCCAGTGTCGGGGGAGCTGTGAGTGTGTGAACGATTTCCGCCACCCAAGGGACTGCAAATAGGTGTTTTATGAAATGTTTTAAATGTAGTTCTACCCGCTCAGACTTCCAAATGCAAGCTCACTCTTAAGTCATGTAGCTACAAGGCATGTGTTGTGGAATTCATAGATTCAGAGAGCTCTAGTCTGATAATACCGTGATAGGACGTGAGCCCTTTCAGTTCGGACTCACCACCAAACACATAAATAGCTCAGTGAGATAAATAGCTCACTGGAGGCCAGACCCACACTCTCTCTGCAACACATTCCTGTTCACAAGCCACATGGAGCTACACGCTGATGGAGCCAGAGCCCTGGAGCTGGAGGAGCCACATGGAGACCCACACCAGCGCTGAGATACTTCCACCACCACTGGATCCACAAGACTTTCCACCCACTGGTCTGTGATCTTCTTGCATTCGGCGTCATTGCATGGCTGTGGGAGGAGTTGATAGACTGATATCAGACATAGGGGCTAACAGCAGACTCATGGACTCAATCTAGACTGGGCTGGAATGTTTTCTTAAGATACAATTACTTTTTTATATAAAGTTCTTTCTTATATGCATATGAGGGTCTCCCTGGATTTGTTTCTCCAGTCGACCTGGACTAACTAACTAGTCTTCCTCTTCTTTTCCTTTTTGTTTTTTCCCAGCCCCCTTCCTAGCCACTTGACCCGTGCACTGGGCATTGGCTTGGTTTTTTCAGTTTTGATGGTCGTCTTACACGTTGTGGAAGTAAAAGTGAAAACCCAGGTACAGATGCACCCTTCCACTACTGCCTGTGCGGTTAGCACAGCCCCTTGGCATCTGTCTGGTTAGCACAGTCCCTTGGCATCCGACCGATTCCCATCAAGGAAAGCTCCCGTGGTTCAGCACGCTGGGCTGAGTTCTCGACAGCTTGATAGTGTCGTGAAAGGATGATACTCCCACCAGCTTCTCGTTTTCAGGATTGCCCGGAGTGTTAATTGGCTTTCCGCCATCGTCGGCTACATGTCTCCCAGGTAGAAGTGTGTTAAAAATAAAACTCATTAAAAAAAAAAAATTCATTCCCTCCCTACATCTCATCCCCATCCCCCACTCCCATTCATTTATTAGGAACCTCTCAGTGATGCCCATTGTTTTATGTGTCAGGGCGAGTTATTTTAAAGGATTATATGAAATCTGGTTCTCGTGGCTAAGGAATTCTTTGTCTAACTCAAGACACATGGTCACCATATGACGCTAATAACACCCAGCTCCGGGTCTGGAGGATGAAGGTCTGCATGCATGCGTATATCCAGCCACACTGCCCTCCCTGTGGGAACTTGGACGTGCCCGGCACTCTTGTCTCAACCTCTGCACACGCTGTTCTCTCGGCTTGGAGTGTTCCCCGCCCCGTGCCTGCAAGGCCCGCGCCTCCCCGCCTTCAGAGCCTCTGCGCCCTTGAACTCCTCCCACTAGCTCCCCTAGCGGCCAAGCGTCTTCCTACCCACTCAGCTGCATTTTTTTTCTCCCATGACACACACCGTTTAGGACCACAGAACAAAACAGAAAACAAGCTGGTCGCTGTCCAGTCTGCGTCCCTGTAGGCCGGAGGGTGCCCCGTTAGGCTTCCCGGGCTGCCATCTTTGCGGAAAGAGCCCGCATGGTCCAATGTGCAAGCCTGTGGGGAAAAGCTTGCAGCTCTGGACACCCCGTGAGGCAGTTGACTCGAGGGCGGTGGTTGGGGTTTGGTGAAGCTTTAATGCAAAAGCGAGCGCGCCCACCACGTCTTTCTCGCCTGGAGCCGCTGGCGGATTTGAATTGGTGATCTGCTGGGGTAGCAACTGAACTCTTCGCCACGGTGCCACCAAGATTTTACGGCAATTAGGCTCACGGCTGTCAAACTCGAGTACCAAATCATACTCCAAACTCACAGCTTCAGGGTTGATCCCGAGTCACGCGAGCCTGTAGGGCAGAGCAGAACTGCCCCTGCGGGTTTCTCAGACCGTGGCTGTGGGCGTAGGAAGCCCCCTCTTTCTCCCCGGCTGCAGTCGAAGACTTGTAAAATCAGACTGCTAGACCCATCTCCAGAATTTCTGAATTAGTCATCCCAGACTGCGTGTCCAAGAGCAAGTTCCCAGGTAATTTGCTGTTGCAACTGCTGAACAGAGAACCACTCACTGATTTGGGCCACTGTTCTTAATCCTTCTTAAAGGACCTGCTGGGCTCAGCCGCATACCAAAAGCTTGGCGATTTGAGCCCCTTCAGGAGCTCCATGGCAGAAAGATGTGGTGACCTGCTTCTGTAAAAGATGGTAAACCTCTGTCCCCCCCACTGTAGTCAGTGTGAGTCAGAAGGAACCCACCACACCCCCAACACAATCTGTTTTAGGAAAGGATTAAATGGTATTGTAATGTATCACCACTGGGAGATATTCTCGTCCTTGCTCAAGAGGGGATGGAAAATCATGCGTAGACTGAGGAGGCGCAGTTAAGGAAGCTTAAACGCCTGGTCGGACCCTTGTCCTCAAGCACAGAGGATTCAGCCCCAGCAGACGCTTGAGGACACACCTTCTCACACAGGGAGCTTCAGACCGTCCCCTCCCCTAGCCCGTCTCCTGCCCACTCGGTGCAGGCCCGTCTCCCCGCCCACTCGGTGCAGGCCCGTCTCCCCGCCCACTCGGTGCAGGCCCGTCTCTCTGCCCACTCGGTGCATGCTCCCCTGGTTGACCCTGCTGGAGCTCTGAGTCTCCTGTCTGCCCCTCACCTCTCGGTTTGGTACACGGGCTGAACCGTGCGTGTGCTCAACCTCTGACCCATTCTTGGTGATCGAATGGGGAGGTAAACTATTCCACGCCTCTCCATACACATCCCAGATGACCTAGTGCTGAGATTCCCATAGCAGGGGCTGGCCTGCACCAGGGTGGAGTGACAACTGCCCCCAACTGTGGTGCATCAGCCCCTGAGATGTTGAGCTTGTTAATGATGTTGACCTGGTGAAGGGCTTATTGATAAGGCCAGATTTTCCTATGGGAGAAATTCCTTTGTGATAACACGCTTGATGCTCCTATTCAGTAATTAATCTTGCGTGTACTTGTATGTGTGTTAAAATAAGTAGAGTCGACTAATTGAGGGGCCTTTTTAAAAGTGAAAAGAATCTAAATTTAGTTTATATATGTACGTGTGTGTGTGTGTGTGTAATGTCTACAACATACATGGTGCCTTTTAGGTGAGACAGGGAAAAACAGGGCTTTCTACTCCCTTAAAGATTTATAGTCTCGGAAACTCCCAGGGAAAATTCTGTTCTGTGGAGTAGCTGAGCTGGCATCGCCTTGCTGGCAGTGAGTTTGGTCTTGGATTTTAGTAGGTGGGAAGGAAGGGAGGGAGGGAGGGAGGAAGGAAGGAAGGAAGAGGTCATCTTTCAACACATACGAATACCTGTTCAGTGTCATTCACTGTCGGAGAGCGGGTATAGCACCCTACAAAGGAGTCGCAGCCCTCTGGCCTGCGGAGCTTGTCTTCTACCAGGGCGGGGCAACAAGCAATGAAAAGATAAAACAGTTGACTCTAAGTAGGACGAGAAAGATGCCGCAGGGGACCGGGGTGGGTGGTGGGTTGGGGGGGTGTCCTAGGAGCCTTGGTGGTGTGGTGGTCACTCCCTGAACTGCTTCCAGCAACCTCAGCGATTCGAAAGGCCCGAGGAAACATTTTTAAAAGGAATGCTTCCCTCAGTGACTGTTTAGATAGATAGATGGTTGATAGATATAAAGGTGGTGGTGGTGGTGGTGGTGTTGGTGGTGGTGTTCGATGCGTTTAATACTGATTTCAGTGAACAGGAGCATGTGAACCGGCCTTTGAGGAATGAATTGATGTGGACAGTTTGGACAAAGGAGCCATCTCTTCTGAGAGTAGTAACCATAGGGAAGCCACCACTCATTGACCACAGAGGCCACTCCAGAGCAGTGGTTCACAACCTTCCTAAGACCGCGACCCTTTCATACAGTTCCTCATGTGGTAGGGACCCCCAACCATAACATTATTTTCGTTGCTACTTCATCACTGTCGTTTTGCTGTTATAAGGAAGGGGCGACCCCCGTAAAAGGGTTGTTCGACCCCCAGAGGGGGTTCTCGATCCACGGTTGAAAACCGGGGCCCCAGAAGCTGAGCTGTCACCACAGCTGTGCCTGTCTCTGTACAGTGTTCATCCAGCCTTGTCTGTGCCATTTATAAAGAGACCCTGGGTGACGCGTGGGCCTGCGAACCACAAGGTCAGCAGTTTGAAACCACCAGCTGCTCCGTGGGAGAAAGAGGAGGCGTTCTACTCCTCTGAAGATTGAGCGCCTCAGAAACACCAGGGGCACTTCTGCTTTGTCCTTTAGGGCCCTCTCTGCATCTGGCTTGACGTGGTGGCCGTGCACCTGGTTTTTGCAGGGTCCCGTGTGTATGGAGCCCTTGGGGTGGACAAAAAAGAAGCCTTCTACTCCGATAACGCTGTTCAGCTTCTGAAACCCTCTGGGCGACAATCCTCCTAACGGCAGTGGCTTTGGCAGGGGTGCCGTTTGCATCGAGCGACAGCCCTCCCCAGCCGAAAGAGCACTGGGCTATAAAAGGCAGCCAGTGTAGTGATTCGGTGCCCTGCAACTTGGCTCCGTGCAGAACATGCGCATCTACCTGCAGAACACGCGCCTTCACCTTTGAGCATCCTCCCTAAGTAACCTACCTCACAGAGTAGCTTTGATAGCAATTGAGATGGTACCTGCAAAGAACTTCATATCATCTCTGGTCTCTAATATATGGTAAGCATCCTACACATTGATATTCCTCATGATGACCAGAGTGTTTGGGTTTTTAAGTCTATTGTGGTTTGGTTTCTAAGATAAGGCATTCAGAATTACATTTAGAAATATTTATATTAGAATGGTTCAAACAAAAGCCTTTCTGGTTTGAAATGCGTTCATTTTTAACTTACTTGCTTGCCAAGTTTAGTCAGATAGATCAACCACATCGCCAACAAACTTTTATAGGATTTGCATGCTGAGAATACAGCGTATCAACGAAAGAAAGACCTGAATAGTAAAAGGAGATGGCCTGTGTTCATGAATTGGTGGATTCAACAATGTAAAGATGCCCCAGCTGTGGTAGATACATAACCGTCTGTCAGTTTGAGGATTAAGAGTGAAGGGGTGGCGTCTAGCTCCTCAATCAGATCATCATCTTTTTTCAGAAAAGACTTCAGCGCTCTGCTTTAGAAACCGGAAAAGAGGGCGCGATCCATCTGACCCGAAACACTGTGTGGCACAAGCTCCTGTTTAGTGGTGCCTGCAAGTGTTTATGCGTCATCCGTGGTCATAAGGATGACGGTAGCAAATGTGCTAGAAAAGGATTTGAAATATGATGCCTCCTGAAGTTAGAATTATAATCAAGTGTTTGCCCGCATGCACATAGATGTCTCGTCTGGAAAGAAGTATTGAAATAAAGCCAGACAGAAGGTTAAACAAAAGGTAGCCTCAAGGGCTGATCACATGGAGAGTGGCCTGCCCTTTTATATTTTGGCTTCAGAAGGGATTTTCCCAGCTGTTTCCCAATAGTTTCATCTGCTGGAACCACAAAAGCACCTGTCACTCGCTGAGCTCACTGCCTTCTATAAAAACATCAGGAACATTCTGGTCCCGGCTCCGTCATGGAATAACTTGGAGACCTTGACCAATTCCTTATCCTTCCTCAGCCTCCACCTCTTCATCCGTAAACTCCTGAGTCATCTCCCAGGAGATCAGAGGGGGAAACTGCTTGTGAAAACGGGATGGCCCCAGACAGTCTCAGTGGTGATGGGGAATTAAAAACCCGATGCCATCCAGTCGAGCCAGACTCAGAACAATCCCTTAACCAAAAATCAAGCATTGCCATCAGGTCCATGCTGATGCCTAGCGACCCCGTCGGACAGTGTAGACCTGCTCCTCTCGGTTGCCTGAGACTGGAACTCTTCATGGGAGCAGAAAGCCTTGTCTCTCTCCCCCAGGGTGGCTGGTGGTTTCCAACTGAAGACCTTGAGGTTAGGAGCCCGACAGGAAGTCAGAAGCACCGCTAGGTGATGTCACTGCGTGTGGCAAGGCATAGTGTCACACTCCCAGCCAGCCAGACACCTCCTCCCAGTACCAGACCATAAAGACCACGCAGCACTCAGAGCGATATTTACTGTCAGTTTTAATCCTGTGATAATAGGTGATCCTTCTCATTGCAAATTGCTTCGATGTAATGTTTCTTAGATATTATGAATACAGAGCAAAATTGTTTGTTAGGTTTTTAAAAAGTATTTCTACATGGCATGGTAACAATAATAGAGAGGACGCCTTCAAATATGTTTTCTTTCATGTAATTACTGCTTCATTCTCAAAGGAAAAAAAACGATTGTGGTGATTCATAAACATTAATTACTGCAATATTGAAGCTAAAACACCAGAAAATGAATAAACAAAACAAAACACCAGAGAACGTGACAAGATCAGTACTAGCCGTAACAAACTCACCCAGTGCTTGCTTGTAGCATCGGGACAGGAGACCCTGTGATCGGAAGTGTCCCTGCAAGTGGGTCGCCAGGGCAGCCCTGACTAGGGCCCAGGACAAGGGGGAAAGAGTCAGTTCACATAGTGTTAGTCTTGGAGGTAAGTGTATTGAGTCCCGTGAGCTGAGCTTAGGAAAAGTAGTTTTGTTGTTATAACTAATCACTTCAATAATAGATGTCCGCCGAGACACCGCGGACAGCTTCCATAGACAGTCATTTTGGTGTGATCCTTCCTGAGACTGTGACTCCGCTCCGTCCACCTCCCCAGCCCCTCCCTGATGACACTACGGCAGGGCTGTCCCTTAGGGTGTCCAAGGCTCTACGCCTTACAAGGGCTACCTGCCACATCTTTTCCCCATGGATCTGCCGGTGGGATCGAACCACTGCCCGGCTCTTGTTCACCAGGCCGTCAGCAGATCACCGGGAACCGTTTGTTTCTTTTGTGCCCTTGATAAAGTAGAGAGAGTTACCTTTCACCAAGCTGAAAAACTTTCAGAACAGGAGACAGTCACCCAGAGGAAGGCCTGCACCCAAACTCACCGCCATGCCGTCGACGCCGGCTCGTGGCGTCCTCCTGGTCAGGGTAGAACTGCCCCGTGGGTTTCTGAGACGGTCACTGTTAACAGTCGTAGAAAGCCTCGTCCTTCTCCTGTGGAGTGGCTGCTGCTTGCAGACGGCTGACCTTGCCTTGAGCAGCCGCTGCAGAGCCTCTGCACCCCCAGGGCGCCGAGCATCGTGCCCTGAATCCCTTGTGCCACTCCAGTATCTATTGAGGGTGGCATTTTCCCCAAGAGTCAGTGCCGCCGTGAGTAGCACTCACCATTGACATGGCCGGCATATGGAGTGTGGACCGGCCACCCCTACATTATACATGTGGATCCCTGAGGAAGGGAACCCTGAAACCTGGTTTCCCCTGTTAACAAGAGATGCAGGCGTTTTTTCTGAAGTTCTTGTCTTCCATAATGCTTATTTGTCAGGGCTTTGATTGGTGTAGATTCACCTTGATCTGCTTCATGATGACTTTTGTTATATGGGGGCAAGTCACAAAGTGCTGCTACTGCGGCTCCCTGCACAGGTGTATTCCTAACGGAACCTGTTTAAACATGTCTCTGAGGGCATACAGAAATCTCCTCCCAGTCATGCACTTGTCGTTGGTCTTGTCGGGGAGTATTCTGGGGTAAAAACATCCAATGCAAAGAGTGCCTTCCAAAGTGATCTACTCAAACAAACATAACTCACTGCCAGTGACTGCCCGATACAGCACGGGGGACCACTGCCCCTTTGGGTTTCTGAGATTTTAAATCGATGAGAACAGACAGCCTCATCTTTCTGCTGAGGAGCAGCCGCTGGGTTCAAACTGCAGACCTTGTGGTTTACAGCTCAATGCATAGCCCACTCTGCCATCAGGATTCCAGGGGATCTTCTGGGCCAGTTAAATTCAGGGCAGAAGTCAGTTCAGAAAGTAGTTATGGCAGTGGACTTGTAGGAGACCCAAGGGGTCATTTTAAAGAGATTCCTCCCACCCCCTGAGGACACAGGACAATTATGGGGACTTATTAGGAAGAAGTTCTCAGAAAAATTGGAAACTGCATTAGTAGGAGAAAGACCAAGAGGGTTGTGCCAAGGATCTCTCCCCTCATCATTGCAAAGCTGCTGCTCATTCTTCAAGGGCCGCGTGGGCTGTCCCACAAGAATCTCATTGGGAAACCGTGCCCCATCGCCTCACAGCCCTGGTCTTGCTCCTCTGACTTCCTTTTTTTTCCTCAAACTCAAAGGCTGTGTCAAAGGAACACAAGTTAAGTCCCTTGAGAGTGCCAAACTTGCCGTTTGGCTGAACTGCCAATCAAAAGGCATAGACTGCTTCAGAGAAGGGTTGGAGAGATGGAAACCACCTGTGTTAGTCTGGGGAGGCTAGAAAAACAAATTCATAGATACTCACGTGTACAGGAAAGAGTTCTATGTACAAAAGCAGTTGATACTGAGAAAACATCCCAGCCCAATCCAGATCCAATCTCTAAGTCCGATATTAGCCCCAATGACCGATACCAATCAATAAAGTCCTCTTGTGACTCACACATGTGCTATGACACCGAATGCAGGAAGATCACAGACCAGTAGGTGGGAGGTCTTGTGGATCCAGTGGTGGTGTAAGCATCCCAGTGCCGGCAGGGGTCTCCCGCTCCAGAGCTCTGGGGTGGCTGCATGTGTCTTCTCAACAGAGATGTGTGGCAGGAAGTGTCCCTGTGTCCTGCCTCCAGTGAGGCATTCATCTCCTTAGCGCCTCCAAATGAGGTCATCCAGCTGTGACCTGCTTGACAGGCTAAACTCCACCCCTTCACTCATAAGTCTCAAGTTGACACCAGGTTAGGTAACTACCACATTGCTTTCGGAAGTGTCTGGATATGTTGAGGAACGGCAACTTCACAGCTGGAGGTTCAGTTTCATGATGGTTTCTGTGATTGAGTAGCAATACTTTTTGACTTGACCCTCCTACATGAACCTCAGGTGTTTATAGGGCAGGTGGAGGTAGATTGCTTGGGGTCACCCCCTAGACGTGTTGCTTGCCTCCCATGATGTTGGTCAGGTTTCTTAACCACCCTTCATAGAGTGTCGAAAAGAGTGGATCCCACCTTGCTTGGATTCTTGGGAGGATTAAATGAGTTCATTGATGTTGACTGCTCAGTGTAGTGCCTCAGCTACATACTAAGTGTTACATAAGTTATAGGTGTTGTAATTGTTGAGCATTTGGAAAATTAACAACATCACCAAAGCAAGTACATACCTTCAAGTCAATGCTGATTCGTTTGATTCTGAAACAGCCTTTGCTTCGTTTTCATTCATAGCATCCCTGTACCACTGTGGGAAAATAGAGGAGCCCTGGCGGCGTCATGCGCTTGGTAGTACAAAGAGGCGAGTTACAGTGTCTAGGCTCATGGCTTTTTGGGCGCAGGGCAGGGGGGGTTGAGAGGAAATGGGAAGCTAATCACAAGGAGTACACGAAAGAAGACAACGTTCTTAAAATTGATTGTGGTGATGACTGTCCAATTCTTGATATAACTGAACTACTGAATTGTATGATATGGGGATTATGTTCCAAGAAACTGTTGAAAATTGTAAAACGTTAAAAAATAAAGTAAAAGAGAGGGTTCCAGTATCCAACACCCACAATAGCAGTTCTACCCTGTCCTGCGGGGTCGCTCAGAGTCAGAATTGACTTGATGGCACTGTATTTGGTTGTAGAGTTTGGATGGGAAAGGGAAACATGGGGCTATCAACTTCCCTTTCCAAAATGGATGGAGAACTTGGCCAGCCCTCCGCTTTCCTCTGGCCAAGACGACTTCAGTAGTCGCCAACCTTGTTGATGAACAAGGCTCGGGATTTTAACACCAACCACACTGTGTATAGTAACACTTGTGGGTCTATATCTCTGTACTTATCAGGGGCCCAGGTGGCGTAGTGGTTACGAGTTAAACTGCTGACTGCAAGGTCACCAGTTCAAAACCACCAGCTGCTTCAAGGGAGGAAGATGAGGCTTTCTGTACAGTCTCCAAAACCCACCAACGCAGTTTGACCTTGCTCTAAGGTGGCTATGGATCAGAATTGACTGGAGGGCAGGGATTTTTTTCTGTGCCTAAAGGGGAACTCTGATTTTACGTTTGGGAGTCTTCTCAATTATTCACATAAAATCCTTTTTCGTACAAATTAAGTGAAAATAGCCAACATTCATTGGGTAGGATCGGGAGCTTTGAACCTTTATGGAAGCTTTGAGGGCCCTGGTTGGTCAATCGTTAGGCACAAGGCTGATAGCTGAAAGGAGGGTGGTTCAAGCCTACCCGTGACTCCTGGCAAGAGGTGACAGTTCTACACTGACCTGTGGAGCCACTAGGGATCGGAATCGAGCCAATCACAGTGGATTGTGGATTGGACCTCTAGCAAGCGAGCCCAGGGAATTGGACTGTTTGACCGAGGCCGCGCAGAGCTGCAGCTTTGGCACAGGACTTTGGAATCGGATAACCCAGAATTTCGTGCTTCAGCATAAAAACCGCATCTCTCCTACTTCCTCCCATTATTGGCAAATTACAGCTCTTTTTTTCAAATAACCTAAAACATATCTGCTTTCCACAACCCCTTTTGCAAGTCATTTTTTTTCTTTTTCTTTTTTCTTGTGAATGAAGTCTTTTAAGCATCACCTCAGCCACACAGGACTCACTTTTATGTTCTTTTATTTACTTATATTTTCCCTTTATTTTTTATTGTTAGCCTTTATCATTATACTATATTATAGTGCACTGCCTATCGAAAACAATACCAATAGAACGTACATCAATAAAGATCACAGTCAGATGTGCATGTTGGATTAAGGCTGAAGTTCCAACTAAAATCTAAAAATGATTAATAATGGACACATTTGATCCTGAAAAGGCGATTTCATATTTCTTTATTTTCTACTGTGTTTTACAAAATACCTCCTTAATGCAGGTTGACACAAAGACATACAAGGAAAGGTCAGTCTCATTCTCAAGCATGCACAATAGAAGAGAGTACGAGTATGGCGTGACCCCAGACAAAGCATGCTGTTTTGGGGTTTTTTTTAAATCATTTTATTAGGGGCTCATACAACTCTTATCATAACCCATACATAGATCAATTGTGTAAAGCACATTTATACACATTCATTGCCCTCATCATTCTCAAAACATTTGCTCTCCACTTAAGTCCCTGGCATCAGCTCCTCATTTTTCCCCCTCCCTCCCTGTTCCCCCCTCCCTCATGAACCCTAGATAATTTATAAATTATTATTTTGTCATATCTTGCCCTGACTGATGTCTCCCTTCACCCACTTTTC
>NW_022111361.1:3224784-3240601 GCF_000313985.2 Echinops telfairi | reverse complement strand
CTTCAAGCCTTTAAGACCCCAGATGCTATATCTTTTGATAGCCAGGCACCATCAGCTTTCTTCACCACATTTGTTTATGCACACATTTGTCTTCAGCGATCGTATCAAGGAGGTGAGCACACAATGATATGAACATGCCTGTATTTATACCTCTGAATATAGATTTTGCCTCCTAGCCCTTTCCTCTGTTTCCTTTTACTTTCCTCCTGCCCCACGTTCATGTTCACCCTTCACTTGGCTCTCAGAAGTTCCTCTCAGCTACATTACGACAGCGCCTACTTTAACAAAGAGTTATTAGTGGATAATTATACACACATGAGTTTTAATTTGATTGGTTTATCCCCTTTACTGTACTTATGTTGCCTGGACCCTCAGTCAAGTAATGTATACTTGTGGAGTACTTACTATTATTTAAAGACTGTGGTTGGTGACTTCTGTCCTAAGATTACCAGAGCCTGACGGAGCCCCCCACACGATGGCCTTACTCACCCTCCTGTCTGGAGTGAGCTCGTTCCCTTCTTGAAGGGATCACGCCTTGAAGATCAGAAGGCCGTCACTTACCCAAGGTCAGAGGTCAGAGGCTCAGGAAAAGAAACCTGAAAGGAAACAGGAAACACGGGAACAAGTGCGATGCTCGAGGGGGTTTAATGGATGAGTGGGAACGAGCTGTTTGAATTGTTGAATGTGAAAGTGGGGATCCACTCTGAAAACCATCACCCATCTCACAATACAAAGTTTAAAATAAAAATGTATAAATCAAGAACTACTCCTGATTTTCATTGATGGAAAAGATGTATGTATGCTCACACACACATTTTTTTCCCTCTTGAACTGGGACATGCTTTTCCGTTGTATTTGCGAAGACCAGTACGTTTTTTGAAGGCAGGCAAAGAGAAAGAAGGCAGTGGAAAATTAAAACTGAAATGTTATTTTTATTTTGTTCATTTGTCTGCTGCCTTATACCCAAAGGAACCGTAGTATATGTTCCATGAACATCAGTTCTAATTTGGAATTTGGAGACTGTATTCAAGCACAGAGATCGCAGCAGTCACTTCCCACGTGTGCACAGCACACCATATAAAACCATTGCTGAGGGGAGAGTGGTCCCATCTCCCTCGGGACCTGCTATCCCTGTGTTACCAGGTGGTTCTCTCTGGCCAGGAATTGTTTGTATCTGCAGAATTCTGAAAGAGAAAGAACGATCCTGCTCAATCTTTAGGTTCTTTACAATTTTCCATTAAGTTTGTGACAATACCGCAGGAATGTTGGGTCAGAAAGAAATCTGAATCTTCTACAAATAGTTCTGTTACTCCTGAGGGCGTTTGGGCAGTTGCTCTGGCGTCATTTAAACCACGTGGAGACTGTGTTGGCCAATACTTACTTCTGTTCTTCTTCTCTGACACGGTGGACGCAGGGTGACCCCATGCATAACCAGGGTGGGACCATCGTGTTCTATAGCGTGCTTCTGGGTTTCTTTCTAGTCTGCCTGAGTCTGGAAGCTCCAGGGATGTCTCATTAGTGACAGAGCAATGTGCAAGCCTCCACTGACAGATGGCTACAACTGAGGTGCTGTGTTCGTCTGGGGTGACTAGAGAAACAAATCCAGAGCCACTCCTGTGTGTATCAGAAAGAGCTATATATGAAAGAGCAATTGTATATTGAGAAATCATCCCAGGCCAGATTAAGCCCGTAAGTCCACTATTAGCCCATATGTCCGATACTAGTCCATAATTCCTCCTTAGACTAGCGCATCCATGCAATGATGCCAAATGCAGGAAGATCACAGGCCAGTGGGTGGAAAGTTTTATAGATCCAGTGGTAGTGGAAGCATCTCTGCACTGGCATGGGCATCCCCATGACTCCTCCAGCTCCAGGGCTCTAGCTCCATGGAGTTTGTCAACAGGAATGTCTCACAGGGAGAGTGTGTGTCCTACCTCCAAAGAAGAAAGACAGGAGTTCCCAGAATCCTCAGAAGAAGGCCATGCCCACACTGAGGCCTCATTGGCTATGACTTGATTGACAGGCTAGACTCCACCTCTTTGCTAGTTGACAGGAGATTCCGTAATTGCCATAGGTGCTTGATGGAAATTGAACCCAGTCCTCCCGCAATGATGGTGGGAATTCTTCCACTGAATTACCACCAGCAACTGCTTTACTTTTCACATGAACTCCAACTGTTTTACCGAGTCCTGTGGCAACTGCTGGCCCTTTATAATACAATGACTGGAAAGAGTTGGCAAACAGTTCTGTGTCTGGTTCCGTCCTTCAGGCTTTCTCTTTAAACTCTTCCCACCACTCCGTAGAAATGGTTCTGGTCAATGCAACCCACGAAGCCCCAAACCGAAGGCAAACAGCAAACCTCACAACTGGATGATGAAGCGACCTCGTGATGAATGGAGAAAACATTGCAGTTGGCAAGGATTTCATTTTACTTGGATCCTCACCCGCTCGCTTACTGCCATTGAGTCAATGCCAACTCACAGTGACCCTTCCGGATGGAGTGAAACTACACGTTTGGATTTCTGAGACTGGAACTCTTCATGAAAGTGGAAAACCTCATCTTTCTCTCACTGAGTGGCCGGGGGTTTCGAACTGCTGACCTTGTGGTTAGCAGCCTAACGTGTTACCACTATACCACCAGGGCTCCTACTTGGATCCTAATTAATACTTATTCCTTGGTGACTCCCTTACTCCCCACGCCTCCCCAGTGCTTCCTCTCCCTGTACTCCGTTTCACTGTTCTCCCTCTGTTGACGCACACCAAAGCTACTTGTTTGCGTGTGTGGCCTCTCACACAGCAATAAAAGCTGAAATCCCTGGGTTTGCTATGCAGTCCTCAGCCTTGCTGTTCAGGGCCATCGAGTTGGTTCCAACTCACGACCACCCTGCGTGCCAAGGAACGAAACACCGCTCAGGCCTGCGCCATCCTCACAGTCATTATATTTGGGACCACTGTTGTAGCCACTGTGTCAGTCTCATTTAGGATGTATATATAGGTCCATCCAGATAATCAATCAATATACCAGAACCAGTTCTGACTCATGGTGACCCCTGTGTATGTCAGAACAGAATTGTGTTCCAGAGGGTTCTCAGCAGCTGTTTTTGTTTTGAGTGGGTGGGTGGGGTTGAAAGTGGATAGCCAAGGTTTTCTTCTGAGGCGCCTGTGGATGGAGTCGAACTTCCAGCCTTTCCTTTAGCAGCCAAGAACGGTAACTGTTTGCAACATCCAGGGACTCTGGCACTCGCTGTGCAGTAATGGCGCTCCGTCGGTGATGAGCTCATCGGTGGGGTCACGGTGTCTGTTTGTGTGACTGCTGGACTGAGCCTCTGTACATCTAAGCCAGCTCTTTGCTTCACCCACATCGCTCTGTTCTTAGTGTGGTCACTTGGGGATCAAGGTAAAGGTCAGTCTCCTCTGCTTTTGGTTGCCTTAACCTTCAGACATGGGTTGGGGTTTCTCGTCCTGTGGAAAAGGGGCATATGTAGACTATTGTTTTCCCTTTGGGTTCCCTAAGGATCACGTCACCTTATACCTTCTTAGTTGCTATGATCCAGGAGAAAGCTGAGAGAGCACACAGGTATCTGTAGGGGTGGGGACTGGGGCTGGGTCTTATTGCCCCAGCCTTCCCTCCCGGTCCAAGCTAGATGCTCAGCTTGTCAAACAGATGTCATGACGCGGGCAGCCCATTGCAGTCCCTTACTAAAGCAGAGAGAGATTCCTAAAGAACGGATAGCTGGACCCTCGGTTTTGGGTTTGTTTTTTAGTAGGAAGGCAGACGATGATCATTTTGAGCATGAAGCATTTAAGATGGCTCTCCTGCCTGTGAGGCCATGCACATGAGAGAGGGGTTCTTTAGGGTGAATCTGGAAGCAGGGGCGTCTTTTCACAGGCAGCGGTGGGGAAAGTGGGGAGATGTGGAGACATAGAGCTGAGCAAGAGCCTTGTCATGCCGCTGCCCAACCTCCCACCACCCCAGAGCTGCTCGGACGTTTGTTCTGTAGTTGACCATGTGGTGGGAGCAGACACTCCTCTCAAAAGGCCAACATCAAAAGGTGGGCAGGGAGGAGGAAGTAGCCATGTGTTAAAAGTCTTTTCAGCGTCTCTTCAGAAAGCACCAGAGAGGAACAGAGGTACTATTAAAAAGTTCTCTGGCATCTTTAGGAGGCAGATTGGAAAGTGTGGTTGGTTGAGTCCAGCTCTTGTCTTTACGTCATGCTCACTAGCACCCCAGAGCTATCCCTCCCAGAAAGTCCCTGCTTGCTCGCCTGACAACCTGGGAGAAGGGGCTGTGTTAGTCCCGGTAGACCAGAGAAACATCCATAGACACTCATATGTGTATAAGAAAGAGCTATATATACAAGGGCAGTTGAATATTGATAAAACATCCCAGCTCAGTCCAGATCAAGTCCATAAGTCCGATACCAATCTATAAATTCCTCTTCAGACTCACGAAACACATGCAATGACACAGAATGCAGGAAGATCACAGACTAGTGGGTGGAAAGGCTTGTGGATCCAGTGGCAGTGGAGGCATCTCAGTGCTGGCAGGGGTCTCCACGTGACTCGTCCAGCTCCAGAGCTCCGGCTATATCAGCATAACTCCAGGTGGCTTGTCACCAGGAATGTCTCCCAGGGAGTGAACCTGGTCCCGCCTCCAGCGAGCTATTTATCTCCTTAGCACAGTGGTTCTCAACCTTCCTAATGCTGCAACCCTTTAATACAGTTCTTCGTGTTATGGTGACCCCCCAACCATAAAATTATTTTCATTGTTACTTCATAACTGTAATTTTGCTACTGTTAAGAATCGTCATGTAAATATCTGATATGAAGGATATATTTCATTGTTACAAATTGAACATAATTAAACCTAATTAAAGCATAGTGATTCATCAGAAAACAATATGTAATTATATACAGTGAACCCTCGTTTATCGCGGTTTATCGGTTCTAAACCCTACCGTGATAAATGAAATTCCGCGAAGTAGGATTCCTTATTTGTAAATCAAATATTTTCGTACTTAGAGCATAGAGGACATGAAAAAACACCCTTTAGTCACCATGACACTCGTATTACCCAATTTATTAAACGAAAAAGGGAAAATACAGTAAAACATTTTGGACGTTACAATTATCATTTATTATTTATTATATTATTTATGGCATCTAGTTTACAATATTACATATTTCACATACAGTATTATTATACATAGTTCTTACAAATACTGTAATCAATAGCCTATGAAATGACTTAAGGGATGTACTCTACAGGTGGGTCGCCGTCTTTTTCCTCTGAAGGAGCGGGTGTAGGCAGTGGGTGCCGTTACCCAAAAACCGCGATAGAGTGAAGCCGCGGAAGTCGAAGCGTGAAGTGGCGAGGGTTCACTGTGTTGTGAAATATTCATGCGTTTTCCGATGGTCTTAGGTGACCCCTGTGAAAGGGTCATTTGACCGGCAAAGGGGTCTCAACCCACAGGTTGAGAACCACTGCCTTAGGGCCTTTAAATGAGGTCATCAAGCTGCAATCTGATTGAAAGGCTAAACCCCACCCCTTCAGTCCTAAGTCTCAAATTGATGACAGATGATGTCACTCCCACAGGGACAGTTTGGGCCCTCGTTACCCTGGCTGCACCTGGAATTTCCCAGTCAGGGAATCTTTCCTTCCCTCTGGCTCTCGGAGCCAGAAGTGGCCTGGAAGGACAAGCCTCCCAACAGTGAGGTTTGCTGTACAATTCATCCCCCTCACCCGTTACAAGTGCCAGCGGGTGATCTCAGTCAAAACACACGACCAACATTGTCCTCCGCCTCTGTGAACCCTTTTCTCCTCACTTCCACACCTTGTGCATTCATGCACACCCTGCACCGGAGAGCTCTCTGTTTCTCTGCTATCTGGGGTGTATGTGTGTGTCTGCTTGTATGCTATTATGATACCAGAAGCTGGACCCATCTCTTTTGAGAAAAGAAAAGAGTAAGTAAGCGAGACCTCCCCTCGAGGTGGCATGAGGTGGGTGCCAAGCTGTGTGGACATCTCCAGGGGACCCTGATGGAGGAGGAGACCAAGACCTTCCCCCGGAGCTGACGGAGAGCGAGCCCCCTGGCTGGAGCCAGAGCTCAGACGTTGGACGTGAAGCCGCCTAAACCGGGCGAGGATGAGTCGGTGAGCTCGGCCGTCCACTGGCGGTCTTCCTGTTAACAGCAGACAAGGTGGACTAGCAGCAGGGGTGGACCCCTCATGCTGGCCTTTGTGAGGAACCTTTCGGACTGGACAGCATTCTGTTCTGCTGGACAGACGGTCACCTTGAGGGGGAGGGGGTAATTTCCACAGCATCTCTTTGTTTTTGTCGTTGCTGTGGTTGCTACCTGGCCCCTGTGTCACAGGAGTCCGTGCAAACAGACATGAACTACCAGCTACCTGTGCCTTCCCATGACTGGTTGTGGATCCGACTATTAAGGCCTGTTAAGGATTTTCATTGGCTACTTTTCAGAAGGAGCTCACCAGGCCTTTCTTGCTAGTGTATCTTCATCTGAAAGCTCTGCTGAGAGCCATTCAGTGTCCTAGCAACCCTCCAGCCTCCACTGACGGATGGCTGGATGGCTGGTGTGTGTGCATGAAGTGCCCGGGCTGGGAATCGAACCCAAGTCTCAGGCAGGAAAGGTCATCCATCCGGATTCTCTCACACATGAGCTCTCTTGAGAACCCCCTTTTACTTTTCTGGCCAGCCCTGCAAGAAACATGCTGCTTCTCCCCATCAGGGGCTAGGGTGTGTAGATCTACATAGAGAACACAGCAGAGGCTCCACACCGCCTGGCATGGTCCTGAGACACTGGAGGAGCACTACTGGGAGCAGCAGGGGAGACACAGGCGGGGGTGGGGGTGGGATGCCAGGGACAAGCCTGGGAACTGACTCATCCAGCCTCCAGATCTGTCGCTGCCCACTTCAGGCTTGAGTCAGACTGCATTTGCCTGGGAGTGTCCCAGGGGCAGCTGTGGCTTGTCATGGGGGAGGGGACGGCATGCCGAAAGCTCAGAGGGACCAGATGAGAAACAAAGTAACTGAACCATCAGCACAGAACTGTAACAGTCAGTTCTTGAAGCCTTTGACTTGTAGCAAAAGAAGTTTCCAAAAGTCTCAAATGTGGATGTGTCAAGAGCAGCAGCTCCGCCTGACTCAGCCTTTCCCAGGAGCATAGAACCCCCCACACACAAAAAATCAAATCTCGGGAGAAGTAGCATCCACTCAGGTACCCGCCTCCACTGGAGTGCTTATAACAAATCATCATCATCATCAATAGCCTGCTGAGGACGCAGAGCGGGCGCTCAACGTGAATGCCAAGAGGTGCAGAAGGGTCTGTTCCCAGCCTTTGACGCGTGGACGTTCGGGGAATTCCCCTCATCTTCCTGTCACACACCAGCCTGCCCCTCCAGCACGAGTGTCGTGTTCCAGTGCCATCTGCCTCGGTCTTTTTAAAGTCTACAAACTGTCGGATGAAACGTGTCCTACGCTCCCTCCCAACCACCTAGAAAGTCGTGTTCAGTTGTGGAATGCTCTGCCTTCTCAGTGCTCTGGCTGGCCCTGAAGCGTCTGCCCTTCTTCCCACCCCCACGGATCTACCTGCAACAGCCACCCACGCCCTGCTTTTCCTTACTGCAGCCCCCTCCCTCCTTCATTCTGAGGGGTCTCAGGCACAGAAGAACGGTTGCCCTCAGTTGCATCTGCAAGCTCCCTCCTCACAGCCTGTGAACAACTCTCTCTTGGCCACCCCTCAGTACCCGGGGTTGCATCCCCCAATGCGAACCCCAAACCAAACCAGTAGTCATTGCGTGGACTCTGAGTCGTTCTTGACCTTGCGTGGTGCAGAGCCGACCTCTGCTCCGAGTGCTTCCAAGGCCGTGACCCTTCGGGAGGGGCCTGTGTTAGGCTGGGCTCTCTAAAGGAGCAAAACCAAGGATGCTTGTGTGTGCATACTAAACTCAGGAAGACTCCCTGCCTTGAGTTGATGCGGATTCATGTCGACCCTATAGGGCAGGGTAGGACTGCCCCTGTGAGTTCTGAGACTGTGACTTCTCTTACAGGAACCAACAGCTCCCTCTTTCTCCCGAGGAGCTGGCTGGGATATAGACATCCATTTTTTGTCAAGTAAAGGGCTCACACAGTTGTAGAAGTTGTCGAATCCAAGTCTGGGCAGGCACCAAATCCCTGGGTCAGATGTTAGGCTGGAGACTTCTCCTGACTCACGTGGCTGCCGGGGCAAAGGGAGCCCCAGGACTGGCAGCAAAGTGATAGGGCAGCCAATGTCGACAGGTCAGACGGCAGACCCCTGAAGACTCCCAGGGTAGCCAGGCATCATGGCAAGCCATCGGCTTAAATCCAAGGAGCTTGAGGTCAATGAGCAAGATAGAGGCTCCAGCCCCATAAGCAGCAGGCAAACTTTTCACAGCATCTCTATTTACAGGAAGTGGGCCACCCCATCGTCTCAAGGGTGTGACCTGAGCGAGGGATTGCATTCCACCTGAGCCTGCTTACCCAGCTACCTGTCTGCTTGCAGTAGATCCCATCGTGGAGTTGACTGTATTGGGTAAGGTCACATCAGGGAGATGACTGGGCCTCTGTGGCCAAGCCACTGACTGTCCTGGCCCCGCCACCTCGATTATAAACCCAGCTACCACTCTGGGTGCCCCTGGATGTGTTCACACCTACAACCTTTCCGTTAACAGTTGAGCTCTGAACTCTGTGTGCCACAACAAAGTGGCAGGGGTGAGGGCGAGAGGGGCGGGGCACCTAAATTGTTGTCCTCCATTCCTCTCCGTTCACACAGTTTGACCTCATGCCACTAGGGCTTACCCACACAGCTCCTCGCTCTTCCAGCGAACCAAGTCACAGACGTGAAAGGAAGTCTTCAATTATCTGCATGACGCTGGATGGCTTGGATGACAAGATATGCAGCAAAACTTACTTTTTTATACCTTTTCAGAAAAAAATATTTATTTATTTATTTATTTATTTACAGTACTTTTTGGTGTAAAGAAATACTGTACAACCACTGGTGAGAGTTCCCAAGGACCCCCTCTCAACCTGCCTATTGCTAGCATCTTGCGTTGCTTTGTTACAACCATGTGTGGTAGTGACATCATCTGGTGTCAGTTTGAGAGGATTAAGAGTGTAGGGGTGGAGTATGGCCTGTTGATCAAAATATAACCAATGAGGTCTCTGTGTGGGTATGGCCTTCTCCTGAGGATTCTGGGAAATCCTAATTTTGTTCCTTGGAGACAAGAGACACACTCTCTGTCTCTGCTGACTTCCTGAGAGACATCCTGAGGAGAAGACACATGGACCTACCCTGATACAGCCCTGGGAGCTGGAGAAGCCACATGGTGGCCCCTGCCAGTGCTGAGATGCTTATAGCACCACTGAAAGCAGAAGACTTCCAACCCAGTAGCCTGTGATCCTCCTGCATTCGGTGTCATTGCATGTGTTGCATGAGTCTGAAGAGAGCTTTATAGATTGGTATTGGACATATGGGCTCATATCAGACTGATGCGCTTGATCTGGGCTGGGATGTTTTCTTAATGTGCAGTTACCCTTTATATAAAACTCTCTCTTACAGACATCTAAGTTTCTGTGGATTGGTTTCTCTTAGTCTACCAAACTAACACACCCAGGAACCAATTTTGATAACAGTATTATGGAAAACACATTCGTGATGCGCGTTTGAACTCACCCTCTGTGTTTGGTCTGCTGTGACCGGACCGTACAGAGTAGCTCCACTGCCCTAAAAAATGCCTGCAAGCCTATCTTTTTAAAGCTACAAAACGAAGGCTGATGAGATATGAAATTCCCCGAACTGCCCACACTCTTTCTCACTACCCTCTGGGGAAAATCCCGAACCTCCCCCTCAAACACCTAAGATTCCAAGAAAAGCCCTGAAGAAGAGAAACAGCTGCTGCGTGCGGCCCCACCCGCCCTGGCCCGCCACGTGGCCATCTTTCTGTCTGTCTGTCTGTCTCCGACAGCAGCTCTGAAGATGATAGGAAGCCAGGAGCAGGATTTTAGTCTCCTTGTATGCTTCCCCAGGAGCTCTGATGGTAGTGTAGTGGTTATGCATTTGGCTGCTAGCCACAGGATCAGCAGTTTGAAACCACCAGCCTTTCCACGGGAGAAAGAGGAGGCTTTCTACTCCCGTGAAGAGTTCCAGCCTCCGAAACCACAGGGGCAGTTCTGCCTCGTCTTACAGGGTCGCTGTGAGTGGGAATTGACTGTACAGCAGTGAGTTTGAGATAACGACTCCCAATGTGGCTGTTTTGGGCTCGTGTTACCCTTTAGAGTCCAGTTGCCTAATGGGCACAGAGGGCTGGTTGTTTATAAATGAAAATGAACTGTGTCCACGAGAGTCCTAAGCCAGTGGGCACTGGGATTCGTGGTTGCAGGGAGCCCTTGTGGAAGTCTGTGTCTGCACGTTGGGAGACCAGCACGCAGATCCTGGGAATGCGAAAGAGGAAGGGAAAGAGGTGAGAAGAAGGCGAATCAAGGGTGTAACTCCCTGGATCTCAAGCCTGCTCTCTCTGCTGCTGCTTTTTAAGCTGAGCATTGGAAAATAGGTTGCCTGCACTTTGAAATGACGCCTCGTGAGGATGGCCCTGCAACAACCACCATGTGTGTCATTGACTCCAGTCTCCACCTGTGTCGCTGTTCTCTAGATCTCTACCCATGATGTATGTGTTAGTCCGGGTAGTCTAGAGGAACAAATTCATGGATACTCATATGTATAAGAAACAGCTTTATATTCAAGCGCAACTGAATACTGAGAAGACGTCCCAACCCAATCCAGATCAAGTCCTTAAGTCTGATATTAACCCACATTCCCAATACCAGTCTATAAAGCCCTCTTCAGACTCACGCAACACATGCAATGATGCCGAATGCAGGAAGGTCACAGGCCAGTGGGTGGGAAGTCTTATGGATCCAGTGGCGTTGTCAGCACCTCAGTGCTGGCAGGGGTCTTCACATGGCGTCTCCAGTGCAGGGCACTAGTGTAGTTCCATGTGGCTTCCCCTGGCTGAAAGGGATGCCTAGCAGAGAGTAAGCCTTGTCAGTAGAGTAAGGTGACCAGATTTAAAACAGGACACCATTGACTGGGGGGCAGGGGGTGTTCTTGATTAAAAATTTGGTCTATATGAACCAAATAGACCGTTTCTTAGCTTGTCGTGCATTCTTTCCAAAAATCAGGACTTTTTAAAAATGCCAAAAATCGGGACTGTCCCGCCAAAAGCGGGGCATCTGGTCATCTTACAGTAGAGAGTCTCCAAGGGAGTCAGTTGATAGTGTTTCCCACCACCAAAGAAGAAATACAGGAATTCCCAGAATCCTTAGGGGAAGGCCATGCCCACAGAGAGGCCTCATTGACTATACAATGATTGACAGGGTTGAAAGTCTGACTTTCAACCCACTGGCCTTTGATCTTAATGCATTTAGCATCATTGCATGTGTTGCGTGAGTGTAAAGAGGAAATTATAGACTGGTATTGGACATATGTGTTAATATTGGACTTACGGACTTGATCTGGACTGGGTTGTTTCTTAACATACAATTACTCTGATCTAAAGTTGTGTACGACACATATGAGTGTCTACGAATCTGTTTCTCCAGTCAACCGGGACTGACACAAAGGCTGGGACGGGAAAACAGACAACAGGCTCCCACAGGCCGTCCACTCCCTGGCCTCTTGGCCTTGCGGCCTCAGCCAAGGTCCTTTCCCGGCAGGCCCTGTCACACCTACATTCTTGGCTGCGCCCATCCCTTGTGGAGCAGTGGGCCTGCTCTCTGCACGGCTCATGGGTCACCTCCCACAACGTCAGTGTGTGTGTGTCTGATGGCCAGCAAAACCAAAGCCTGAGCAGTATCTACACCTGACCGCGGGGATGGTGACTTCCTGGACAGAGGCTCATTTCCGTGTACTCCAGGTTGCCATGAGATGGGGGCAACCATGCGATAGAACCACCACCATTCCCACATACGTTCTGGAAGTTTCTTTTGAGCATCCATGGCGATCCTGAAGTTTGTGTCAGACTAGAAATTAAGTGCATCATATCAGGGCTTCCCAGTGTCTTTCTCCACCCCACCCCCCACCCCCGCCTCCACCCAGTGGTGAGGGCCAAAGAGACAACCTTTTTCAGCAGAATAACTTTTACTTAGTAACAAAAAAAAAAAAAAGGAGCTGCAGACGACACAATTTTATTTATTTATTCAAATCATTTTGCTGGAGCTCTTCCAGATGCTGTGACAATTCGTCATTCAACGAGATCATGCATGATTATACGATTGCTGCCGCCATCAGTTTGAAAACACACTTTCATTCCTCTTGAACTCCTTGGTATCAGCTCCCCTTTATCCCCTCCCCCACACCCTACCCCCATGAGCCCTTATTGTTATGTTGCATTATGTTATAAATTATTGTTATTGCTGTTGTTTGTATTATCTGTGCCTTACACCATCTAATATATCTCCCCTCCCCCCCACCCAAACCATCAGTCCCTTCCCTGTCTCCTTGAGCATGTTTATCCTGCCTGTCTTTGAGAGATAGACACCCAAAAGAAAACAGATAAAAATACATAAATAGGTTAAAAAAAAAGAACAAGAAAGGAACCATGTAAATAGTTCCGTGTCTGACATTGCGTACTGAAGACTTTTCTGAAGGTAGATTCCTCACCCTTAATGATCCCTGGTTATCGCTGTGTGACATACGCATGCTTTGACGAAGGAGGAAATAGAATCCGGGCGAAGGCAGCAAGCCCCGGCTTCATGTCATCAGCTCTGTGCGTGTAGGTCTCAATCACTGTGGTGAGAGGAAGTTCAGGGCGTGTAGATCTCCACAGAGGGCCGTTATGACAGCCTCTTTCTTTTTCTTTTTTTGAAATGTTAGATAAAATCAAATAAGTATTGGAAATGTGGTAAAAGTGGTACTTTTTATGCCTGAAAGGCCAATTATTGTCCTAAGATGATAACTCATCCACTTTCAGACTTGTCTTCTTACCTGTAAGAAGGCTGCACTTTTCTTTTGGGGCCGCTTTGCTTTGTATTATAGACTCTCTACACCCACGTGCCATGGGCCAAAGAAGACTTCCAAATAGCCTGATCATCGGGTGTCCGAGCTGGGGTCAGAGCGGGGAGCCCTACAAAGCACTGGACGGGCCTTCGGGCTGACGCCTACTCTTGCCCCTTCAGAAGTTTTTTTGTTTCCTACATGGAAATAACATTGAAAAAAAATAGAATTTGAGTCCTTCGAGGATGTCAAAATTGCTTTTTTTTGACGTGGCATATATCAAAGAGCACAGAATTATTCGGGTAAGGGTTAGAGAGAGAGAAACCACTTCAAGGAGTGCTTAGACTTTAGATGGAGGCTGTGTCAAGAAACAATAACTTCACATTTTAGAAATTGTTTTATTGGCATATGACTCACATGTCATACAATTTAATTGTTCAAAAATATTCAGAAGAGGTGGGCAATCATCAGCATAATCAATTTCAGAATATTTTCTTCTTGTATAATTCTCGATAGCTCCCCCAACCTCCTCTGGCATGCCTTTAGGTAAGTATTAATCCACATACTGACACTATCAATGTACACATCCTGAATTTCATGTACAGAAAATAAAAAGATAAAAGTCCAACAACAATGACAAATCCAAACAGGAAAACATCCATGGAAAAGAAAGCAGGAAATATCAAGAACTCGAAATAACTTTAAAATGGGTCGAAAGGGAGATCAAGTGATAAGGTGTTACATTTTAACCTAACTCCCTTCGCCATAATCCACTTAACATTGCTCTGTGTCTGATAGCAAGGATATTCACATCCTTGGACCATGATCAGAAGGGATTCACCCGAGACTAATCCACGTGGGGACCCTACATATGGATTGAGGGCTTTCACTGCCTTCCATAGCTTTCTGCAAGCCGGGTATTCAGATTTTAAGCTCTGACCTCGTTCCCTCCTTCGTATTTGGATTTTATTATTTGCAGTCCTTGGATCACACAGGCTGGTGTGCTTCCTCCATGTGGACTTAGTTGACACCTCATTTAGAAGGCTGCTGGTTGGAAGACGCTACTATTTAAGAACCCCAACGCTCTTCTTTCTGAAAGCTGGGCACCATCTGGTTTCTTCACCACACTTTTCTATAGTACCCATATCTTCAGTGATCTCTCATGAGGACAAGTATAGAGTGAGGTCATATCAGAAGAAGCTAATTGGTCTTAGTTTTGTGTTAAAATGCAGTTTCCCCATCACTGCAGCGCCAGAATCCATTTGTGATAGGTAGGTTTATTGTGCCAACATGACCAGTGAGCACACGTGGGATTAACTGAAGGGCAGAGAGCTAAGTAGCTCAGCGAGCCTCACCTTTCATGTTTCTTGCTCTTTGATGATCAGACCAGTGTGCGGCTGCCTTAGCTAGTTCTCTGCCTCAACTAGTGAGCTACACTACCTGTGGGACACCCAACCCGTGGACTGTGTCGCTGTAGTTTGAGGTTCCTTCAAGACCTGCTTCGCCACGCTACTGGCGTATAAATCACTTGAGCTGGAGACTTGTCAGACCCTGTCATCTGGCTGACTGTTGGTGACCTGCCTTGCTGTTTGCTGAATGTGGTTGGGTTGCCTGAATTGCTCTGCAGAGAACTCAGCTGTCTGCTTCCTTGACTTGCACCTGGCGGCCCTCGAGATTTGAAGGACTGCCAGTGTATTAGCTGTCTCATGGAAGTGAGTTGCACTGAGCCATTTGTACTTCTCTATAGCGTATATTCTCATGTATGAGCCAAGTTTTTCAGCACATTTTTAATGCATTTTTTGTAGTAAAATTAGGGGCCTCGGCTGATATTCGGGTTGGCTTTTACTCAAGTATATATGGTAGCTGTCTATTTCTAATGTTAGCATCTATCTGTATCTCTCTATATAAAATCATAAGTGTCCTGGTCTTGTTTCTCTAGGGAACCCTGTCTAGCACACCACTCATATGTCTGTGGTTCACTCTAGAGACATCATTATTATTTTGTGATAGGGAACATTATAAATTATCTCTGTGGGGCATAGCACAATTCCCTTGATACTGTCATTAATTTAGCCAGTGGTACAGAATTTGTCTTGCGTGGATCATGGAAGCAGCACTCAAAAAGATCAAAAGATAAATCTGCCGCACCAGACCCTTTTCACGTGTTGAAAAGTAAAGATGTTACTTTGGGGGCTACAGTGTGCCTAACACGGGCTGTGGTACTTTCAATCAATTACCTCAGATGCATGGGAAAGTTATACCTTGATTAAAGAGGCCAAAGAAGAATCAAGCCTCTGAGCTGTGGCGCTGGTGAAGAATATTGAAAGTACCACGGACGGTTAAAAGCGCCAACTGATCTGTCTGGGGAGAAGGGCGGCCAGAGCGCTCCTTAGCGGCAGGGACGGCAAGATTTTGTCTCGCATACTTTGCACGTGTGATCAGGAGAGACCAGTCCCTGGAGAAGGGCAGCATGCTTGGTAAAGTGGAGGGACAGCGTAAAAGAGGAAGGCCCTGGACAGTATGGTTGACCCCAAGGCTGGATCGAGTGGTCTCAGGTGTAGGGACAACTGTGAGGATGGCACAGGCCCGGGCAGTGTTTCGTTCTCTTGTGTCCAGGGTTGCCACGGGCACGAACTGACCCTACGGCACCTACCAACAGCAAAGACATAGAATTGAAAACACTGTTGAGAAAAGGGAAGTTTGCCTCCATAGGCAGCTTCTCAGGCCACAACACATAAAGTGTTGGCTTGTACAGACAAAAGGCTAAAGTGGCTGGGCCATA
>NW_022111361.1:3218457-3223664 GCF_000313985.2 Echinops telfairi | reverse complement strand
TAGATGGCCGCTTGTTTACCTTCAAGCCTTTAAGAACCCAGATGATATATCTTTTGATAGCCGGGCACCATCAGCTTTCTTCGCCACATTTGCTTATGCATCCTTCTTTATTTTCATAGTTACAGTGGGACCAGGCGTTTTATATATGCCTCTCAGCCACTGGGATTTCTCCCAATATGAGGTGCTTATATTTAGCCATTTGGGGTTATCCATGATTGCCTAGTATTTATTTTGCTACTTTCTTACCGATTTACTTTAAACCAAAAACAACCACAAAAATTCATTACTGTCAAGTAAGTTCAAGTGTTACCAAATAGAACAACTCCATGGGGTCTTCTCAGCTATAATATTTTTTTAATGAGGACATCAACTTTTTAACATTTTTAGTATTTTTTATATCACAAAACACCTCCTTTTAAAAGTAGTAAACTTTTTTTTACAATTTTTTTAATTAATTGGGATTAATACCTTTATCAAATCTTAATGAATGCAGATTCAGGCCTTTGCAGATGGTGAATCTTTAGTTGAATTGTAATGGTCCTCTTTCAGATTCACTGTTATTTAGTTATTTTCCCCCCAACAGTTTTAGTTGCACATAATTTACATATCCCATTGAATAGTTCAATCGTTTAGTCATATCAAGGGGAATTGTATAATCACCACCTCCTCTATCTTAGAGCGCCCCTCCCCCAGCCATTCAACCCCCACCGCCCCACCCCACCCCCACCCCAGCTCCAATGGTGGAATAGCCATTAAAATGACTTGTGCAGTCACAGTCAGGTTCTAGTGCCCCCCCCCAGTCTTCATTATTTACTCCCCAAATCCCCTTTCCCTCCTGTTGATCCCCGCTTTATTTTGTTTATGCTCTCTTTTTATAATATTTTGATGCAATATAATATTTTAATAAGAGCATTTCAGTGTAATATAATAAAGTCATGTTTTCCTTTATGGCTTATTTTTTTGTTTGTTTCCTGTTTTAAAAGCAGGCAAGCATTGCTTTATTCTGGAAGTTTCACAGCTTAACTTCTCACATGTTGTTGTGTCTTCAGTCCAGGAATCTCGTGTCTATGTGGTATAAAATTAACTACAAAGCCCACTGCGACCAAGTCAATTCCAAGTCATAACCACCCTACGCAGAGAGCTTTTGAAGCTGTAAGTCTTGACAGGAGCAGACAGCCTCATCTTGCTTCTGCATCGTGGCTGCTGGGTTTGCACCACTGGCTTGGTGGTCAGCAGCCTGGTATCTCACTCATAATGCCATCAGGGTTTCTCTGGAACAAAAGAAACAAACAGAAAACAAGCCATGTACCGTTGAGTCGATTCTGACTTGCAGCAGACCTCTAGGACAGATTCGAACTGCTCACGCAGGCTTCTGAAGCTGTAAATCTTCCTGGGAGAAGCTAGCAGCTGATGGAGTTCGAACCGCTGACTTTGTATTTGCCAACCTGGCCACAGGGCTTCTTGGTACCAAGGGCATACTTTCCACTTGTTCCCCTGACAGTGCTCGGACAGTCATCTCTCTCCTTTTCACTGCCGCGCTGTCGTTCACCAAGGTCTCGTAAGACCTGGCCTTTCCTGGGTGCTCTATTTTAGTGCATAGGCTTGTTCTTTCCCTTGCGATTTTGTTTCTGTTCATTTATTTTCCCCGAACTGCTGTATCAGGAGCTAATCCAGACATCACACCATTCCGTCGTTCAGTCACATCAAGCAGTGCTGTACGATGGCTGACAAAATCAATTTCAAAACATTTTCTTCCTTCTTGAACTCCTTGATAGCAGCTCCCCGCCCCCCTCCCCAGCCTCGCTGTTTTAATAGTGCTGACACCTGGTAGGGCAAATCACCCCTCTTGGTTGTGGTCTTTAAACATGCTCATTGCTGCTATAACTGGTATCATTTTTATTGCACTAGGTTCTCTTGATTGTTCCCAGTGCTTGAAGTTGCTATTGGTTTGGGGTATGATCTGACTCACTGAGTGTGTACTAGTTGTGATCACTTGTTTCCTGGGTGTTTTTGAATTCCCTATGTAGGTTCATTACATCACCTGTGAACGATCATCGTTTGGGTTACTTCTTTCTAAGCTTTATGCTTTTATTTGTGTGTAGTAGTATGAATCATGCTAGCCAGGGCTTCAGATGTAACGATAAACAAAAAATGCTGAATGTAAAGAGAAGGCTTCTCATGTTTCATTGGGAAACACAAAGCTTGTTCTCGGTTTTGCTGGATACGTTTCACCAAGTTCAGGAAGTTCTCTTCAACTCTTACAATATCGGTATTAAAATAAAAATCTTCAGGTGGGCCACATTTTCTTTCTTAACGTTTTTCTGACATCCTTGGTAGTATTGTGCAGTCTCTATACCAACTTAAGGTTGCAGGAAACGTTGCAGCCATACAGAAGTTCTGTCTTGCTATACCCTCCTGGCACCCTCTATGTGCTTAAGGACCTCCATAAGCAGCTGCCTCCTTTGCCCCAAGACCAGAAGCACTGGCTGGTGTCCAGCTGCCGTTTCCGAACGTGCTGATGAAAGATTCAATCATAGAAGTCCAATCCAAAGGGGGTGCACAAGCAACTGTGGTGAAGAAAGCTGACAGTGCCCAGCTATCAAAATCTATAGCCTCTGAGGTCTTAAAGGCGTGAAGATAAACAAGCGGCCATCTAGCTCAGACGCAACAAAGCCCACATGAAAGAAGCACACCAGCCTGTGTGATAACGAGATGTCAATGGGATCAGGTATCAGGCATCAAAGAAGAAGAACTATATCGTTGTGAATTAGGGGGAGTGTGGAGTGGGGACCCAGGACCCATCTGTAGGCAACTGGACATCCCCTTACAGAAGGGTCGCAGGGAGGAGATGAGCCAGTCACCCTGCAGTGTAGCAACAATGAAACACAACTTTCCTCTAATTCTTAAATGCTTCCCCTCTCCGCCCCCCACTGTCATGACCCCAATTCTACCTTACAAATCCGGCAAGACCAGAGGATGTACACTGGTACAGATAGGAACTGGAAACACAGGGAATGCAGGACAGATAAACTCATCAGGACCAGTGGTGAGAGTGGCGATACCGAGAGGGTGGAGAGAGGGTGGTGTGGAAAGGGAGAACCTTTCTACATATAACCCCCTCCCTGAGGGACGGACAACCAAAAAGTGGGTGAAGGGAGACATTGGACAGTGTAGGACATGACAAAATAATAATTTATAAATTTTCAAGGATTCGTGACGGAGGGAGTCGGGGAGGGAGGGGAGAAAATGAGGAGCTGATACCAAGCTCTCGAGTAGAAAGCAAATGTTTTGAGAATGATGATGGCAACAAATGTACAAAAGTGCTTGACACGATGGATGTAAGGATTATGATAAGAGTTGTACGAGCCCCCAATGAAATGATTTTAAAAGAAAAAAAGGCAGAAGTCTAATCAAAGAGGGTGGGAATTTTGAAAATAATTTGAAATGACCGGGGGACCCATTCTTTCTGAAGCCACAGGGGTGGTGTGTGGACCCCTGAACAGGGAACCGTTGCCCTGAGGAAACCTTCGCATGTGAAGCCAGCATGCTCCAGAGTCTTATAAACCATAAACAGTGGCTGCCTTCAGCTGTTTACTCTCTTCAGCTCTGTCTGTAGGGATCAAACAGCAACTCAAAAGACTAGATGGGAGTTTTAGAGGACAGTGAGTTTATCTTCAGAAGAAAGGAACAATTCATGAAAAGAGGGCGAAAGGGTTGTACCGCTTGCAGAATGTAATCCATTTCACTGAACTGCATGGGTAGAAATTAGTGAATTGGCATGTGTTCTGGTACGCATAGCCTCAAGAAGAAGAACGAAACATTCCATCATTCATAAGGATGCCTTCCCTTCTCGAGAAGGCAAGACCCCTTCTTAGTTGTCGCTTTTGTTCATCTGTTGCTGGGTTTGGGTTGCTGATTTTTATTTAGGAATTTGCATGTAAAGTTCTAATAGCTAGGCTAATTGCATAATATCGAGGTTAATCCTAACCTTATAAAAAGTGAGCAGAGAGTCTAGTATTTCATATACCGCATAGTTCACGCTAAGGGGAAGAAAGAACTCCATTACAGTCCGCCTTGTCCGTTGACATCAAGTCAGCCCTGATTCCTGGTGGCTCTCTCTGTCTGTCATTCACCGACCCCCCGAATGGTGGTAGGTTTGCCCTCCAACCCAGGGGGCTCATCTTCTAGCCCCATAACCAGCAGTATTCTCTTGTGACCCACCGGGTTTTCAGTGCCTAGTTTCAGAAGTCGGTCACCAGGCCTGTCTTCCTAGACTGTCCTCGTCTGTGGGGACCTGGATGTATTTGACATACAAGGTAGCATGGTTTCCAGCATCGTCACAACACACAAGCCACCAGAGTCCAACAGACTAACACACATGTGGCCTGTGGTGGTGATGGTGGTCAGTGGTGTTGGTGGTGGTCAGTGGTGGTGGTGGTGGTGGTCGATGGTGGTGGTCAGGTGTCAACGAGTCAGTTCCAACCCATAGCAACCCTTTGCACAATAGAGCAAAACACCTCCCAGGCCTGCACCTTCCTCCCAACGGTTCCTCTGCTCAAGTCCCATTGTTGCAGCCACTGTGTCGGCCTCCTGGAGGCCCTTCCTCTTTTTCGCCGCCCCTCTCCTTTAGCAAGCACGCTGTCCTTCCCCAGGGAGGACAGCATGACCAACGCATGTGAGTCAAAGCCTTGCCATCCTTGCCTCTATGGAGCACTCTTGTTCCTCTTCCGTCAATCCGTGGTTCTCTCAGTATTCTTCATCAGCACTATCATTCGGATGCACCGATCCTTGTCCAGTCTTTCCGACTCAATGTCCAATTCCGCATGTGTGAAATGAGGCCCTTGGAAACGCCAGGGCTCTGTTTCAGGCGCACCTCAGTCCTCAAAATAGCATGCACCTGTGGTATGCCTCCCCATAGTTCCTTATGATACTTCCGCCTTTGTTGCTGGCTAATGTTGAAGATCAGCATGTTCACTTGCTTAGTGTTGCCAGAAGCTCTGTCGTGAGTTTGCAGGAGAGATTCTTCCTGGTAACGTTGCTAAGTAGCCACGTGAAGAGCAAGAAAACCCATTGGGGATGAGTGGGATCACCACCACTGATGACCACCACCGCCACCACCACTAACGACCACCACTGATGGCCACCACCACCATCACTGCCCACCACCACTGACGACCACCACTGATGACCACCACCGCCACCACCAC
>NW_022111361.1:3214012-3218357 GCF_000313985.2 Echinops telfairi | reverse complement strand
CCACCACCACTACCCACCACCACTGATGACCACCACTGATGACCACCACCGCCACCACCACTAACGACCACCACTGATGGCCACCACCACTGATGACCACCGCCACCACTACCCACCACCACTGATGACCACCACTGCCACCACCACTGATGAACACCACTGCCCACCACTACTGATGACCACCACTGCCACCACCACTGATGAACACCACTGCCCACCACTACTGATGACCACCACTGACAACCACTGCTACCACCACTGCCCACCACCACTGATGACCATCACTGCCACCACCACTGATGACCACCATTAACGACCGCCACTGCCACCACCACCACTGACCACCACCACTACTCCCACCATTGACCACTGAGCACTAGACGTTACGGCCTTAGACATCCACTTCTTGAACAGAGTCTGAATTACAGATGTCCTCAGTAAATTCTCTGAGTTATTTTTAGGGAAACACCGTGGTAAGCGCCTTTCCATTGATACACTGACTTCACTTACAATCATGCCACTTTGTCTGAAACAGAATAAAGTTCAGAGGTTACCCAATAGGAACCTAACGTCCTTCGACCCTGAGTGCCTTCCAGCAAGATTTCTCCACAGTGATTGCTGTCAATCAGGTTGTTGGCTGGGGCAAGTAATGAGCATATTTAACAGTATGCAGATAGGTGTATGTATTTCTATGAGTCCAGGTGGTGTAGTGGTTACGTATTGGGCTGCTGACCGCCAGGTCCACAGTTTGAAATCAGCCTTTTGCTCCTGTTAAGTTGTGGTCACTGAAGGACTGGAATCCATATAATCTGAATTCGAAGGAGGGGTCAGTGTCAGAGCCTCAATTGTGAGAATCCGGTGCGCAGCAGGCGATGGGTGACAGTGGGAGCCCCAGATTCATTTGTGGAACGACATAGGAAATAAAGCCCCTCCAGAGACCACCCTCTATCTGAAATTGAGGAGCAAAGTGGTCACTAAACAGGGTGCTTGGGAGAGAGGCGTATAGGAGGTCAAAGGCATAAATCTGACCTGAACAGTTATAAGTTTGTCAGTAGATCGCTGCTGGCCCCTCCCATGACGCAGCTAGTCCTGCTCTGATTTCCAGTTTTCTGTGGTTTTGGTGTGTGTCGCTGCGTGTGGCTTTTGCTCGTTTACAGTGGAGTGTATCTCAGAGATGTTTTGTTCGTGAGGTCACCCTCTTGAAGCTGTGTTATCTGCTTTTCCATTTTTCAGTTTACGAACCCCAGGATTGATGAACCTCCAGGGACAGCAAGTAGGATAAGGGGTATAGTTGGGGGAGAGGGGGTGTTAAAAAGGAGCCGATGCCAGGAGTCCATGTAGAAAAATAACGGTTGGAAATTGATGATAGTGGCCATTGTACCATTCTATTTGACGTGGTATTAAATCCCAAGTAGGAAAGTAAATTAAAAGTGGCGTGGGGGGATTCCCAGTCTTGGAAATCTACAAGGGCAGCCCTGCCTTGCCCCCTAAGCTTGTGAGGAGTGGGAACCGACTCGATGGACAGGGTTTGGGTTGGGTGTGTATTTATAGCATCTTCTTCCACTGTGCTGACCAGCCCTGGTGGTCCGGTACAAACCCACCCGCTGCTTCTTGGGAGAAAGACGGGGTTTCTACTCCCATAAAGATTTACAACCTTGGAAGCCCAAAGGGGCAGTATAACTCTCCTCTGTTGGGTTGCTCTAGGGAGGCCCAGGTGGGGTGGGTAGGGTTACACTTTGGACTCAGCTGCAAGGTCCACAGTTGGAAACAACCAGCCTCTTCGGGGAGAAAGGTAAGGTTTCCTGCTCCTCAGTCTTGGAAACCCACGGGGGCAGGTCTCCGCTGTCCTACAGGGTCACTACACGGCGTCTCCATGGACTCGATGGCAGGGAGTTGATTTTCAAATGGACAGGGTCGCTATGAGTTGTAACGGAGGTGACAGCGGTGGTTGCAGTTCGGTCAGTGATGCTGAGGTGGTGTGTCCCACGGTTGATGTCAGGTTCGATGGAGTTGGTTCCGACCCAGAATGGCCCCATGCAAAATACCACCCAGTCCCGGGCCGCTCCCACAATTGCCCCTGTGCCTGAGCCCATGGTCGCAGCCACTGTGTCAGTACATCTCATTGAGGGGCCTTCCTCTTTCTCGCTGCCCTTCCGACCTCTCCTGGTCCTATGTCCAAAGGATGTCTTGCCTCTAAGGAGTGCTCTGGCCGTACTTCTTTCCCCAATTTTAACCCTTTGGAACACATTCTAAGCTAAGATTGGGCTCAAAGTTGTCATCTTTTCATATCGTCACAACATTTCTCCCTGAGAGGCTCTCTAGAGAGTCTCTATGATTTACTATTAAAAGTGATAGAAGATAAATTAATTAAAATACTTTAAAAAATAATAGCTTATTGTTAAATGTCAGCTCTCTGGATCAAAGAAGAAAAGTCTTAACTAGGTGCTCCCGATGGATACTGCTGCGTTGGCTCGGTGTTCTCACCTAACTCAGGCTAAAACGAAGCGAAACCCACACAAAGTAAAGCCAGTTGCCACCTAGTCGACCCGACTCTTGAGGAACCCCGAGGTGCAGAGTAAGACGGCTCCCTCCGCTTTCAAGACTGCGATCTGTGAAGATCGCAGCGGGCTCGAATCACCAGCCTTGGGGGCCATAGTCAAGCACCTAAGTCAATCAAGAACATGCAGCCCTTCTGTAGAGAATACATTCTCCATTACCTTTTTCTTCCTCACAAGGCAGCGACCGCTGCTCTGCTGGGTCACCTGCTTGGAACGCCATTCCACAGGAAGGGACTTGGCGGCATGCAAGTCCTGCTGAGGTTGGCAAACGCTAACAGGGGCATGCTAGAGCTCTTCCAGGATCCCACCCCTCCTTGCCTCCACGTGGAATTGTGCCCTGTCCTGGCATATACACCTGGCTCCTCTCATGGAAGAATGAAGCTGCTTATTTGTTAAAAATCCTAACGCTTCAATAGAACCTCCTAAGAAATGCACCACCATATGTATAATACCGGCGCCTTTGTCTGTACTGAATACCAATCCCTTCCCCGTTTCAGATGCCAAGGCACCGAGGGCAAGTTTTATGTGAGCAGCCTCCCCTCACCCATCTCCCTTGCTTAGAAAGGCACCCAATGCGCGAAGAGAATCGGAAGTTGTGCAGTGTGTTTCGATGGGAGAGGGCTGTGGGGTTTTTGTTGGTTTTGTTTTGTTTTGTTTTAAGATCATCAAACTAAAAACCCACTCACTGCCGTCAAGTCAGTGCGGACTCATAGCAACCCTATAGGACCCGATAGGATGGGGTAGAACGAGCTCTATGGATCTCCCACACTTAACAGGAGTAGAAAGCCTTGTCTTTCTCCCACGGAGTGACTCGGGGTTTTGAACTGCTCGCCGTGAGGTTAGCAGCCCATTGTGTAACCACTGCCCCACCCCCCAGGACATACTTATTTTAGGAAACAGAAAATCATGAAGAAGAGAGCATCCCCACCCACGAACTCACCACCCAAAGACACCTTGGGTGTGTGTCCGTGCAATAGGCAGACTTAGCCTGGAAACCAGCAAAGCCAGCGCCCGGGCCCCTCTAAAGAAATATGCATTTCTGCACCTACTTTATACTTACAGCTGTGTTCTTTTTCTGGAGGGAGCCCCTTGAAGACTGTAGACCCCACCATCCTGGGGCCCATCACCGCCGTCCATTTTCACAAATGAACCCCTTCCTGTTTCTGTAATGGGCCTCGCGTCACCGAGAGGGTGCGCCCGTCTCCTCCCCTGCACGTGGGTTCCGTGCACTGCGCCAGTCATTTGACTCCGTCTTCGTTTGTGGAATCAACGACCAGGTGGTGGCTGTGTCCCTGCGTCTGGTTTTGAAAAAACAAACAATGCTTCACGGAGGACCCTGGGAAACCTTTGTGAGTTAAGAACGCAGAAGCTGAGTTCCTGGCTCACACCAGATGTTCATTGAGGGGACTTTGGACACACGTTGACAAGTAGCCTTTGAGAGAAGTGATATTGTTGACTTTCTCAGCGGTGGTATGCGAAAGCAATCGGTTTTCCCAATCTTGTCAGCACTGTTTATTTTCTTGCAAAATCCGGTGTCAGTTTCCGGGGGTGGGGTGCTTTCTTATTGGAATATCCTTATTCTTCCTGTTAACTTGGAAATGGAGAGTTTTGCCTCAGAAAGGACTGCGAGTGCCCGTCCTGTGTTTGAGGTAGCTTTAGCCATTTGCCACAACGCAGCACTAACTCCCTGCCACCGAGTCGGCGGTACTCACAGCAGCCCTAGGGGACAGGCTGGAACTGCCTGCCACCGAGTCGGCGGTACTCACAGCAGCCCTAGGGACAGGCTG
>NW_022111361.1:3212072-3213271 GCF_000313985.2 Echinops telfairi | reverse complement strand
CTCACAGCAGCCCTAGGGGACAGGCTGGAACTGCCCCTGTGGGTTCCGAGGCTCTGACTCTTCACGGCAGTGGAAAGCCCCCCCTTTCTCCCAGGGGGTGGCTGGTTGTTTTGAACTGCTGACCTTGCACTTAGCAGCCCGACACGTAGCCACTATGCCGGCAGGGCTCCTTATATTTAAGACAACACGTAGCCATTTGCCATGAGTAACGCAAATACTGGCTTCCTGGTGTTACTGGAACTGGATTTGGAGAAGCAGAATAACTTCTATCAATTTTCAGCAGCAACCTCCTTCTGCCCGTGAGGGGAAAATGTCTTCTAGCTCGAGAAGGCAGCGAGACCTCACAGGAACTGCACTCAGTTCAGGAGAAATGGGATCCCATTCGACACCAGGCAGCTGACTGTGTGCCGTCGTCTGGTGAGGAAGACCGGCTCGGGTACAACTACGCCGTAATGCAGAACTCAGCGCCAGGTGTGCCATCTCAGTGAGACAATGTGGGAACATGAGAATGTTCCTCATCGTCAAGCGTGCAACCAGTGTCACCGGGCCATTTGTGTAGAGAGTGTTGGACAGGAGCTACATGGCCCTGTAGACCAGCACTGGAAGCACAAAAAATTATTACCCAAAAATCAACCCCTGAAAACACCCACCTTTGAGCTCACAGGTGAGAATAAGTAATTCCTGAGTTCCTGAAGGAGACGTGATGGGGAGGGTTGGCGTCGGGGAAGATTGCAGAGAAGGTCATGTTTGCGTCAGTCAGAAGAGGTGAGGTGGCTGTTCCCGAGCCAGGGACACATCAGGCTGCGTGCTGAAGGTACATGGCAAGTTCAATGCTAACTGCCGTGTTCTGGGGATAGAACATAAACCTGCTGTTGTTCTCAAGCCCAGCACCCAGTGGCACCCTATGTTACAGTGTAGAACTGGGTCCTCTGGCCTTCTCCTGCCTGTGATCTTTACGGAAGTCAGTCACCAGGCTGTTCTTCCACGGCACCACCGGGTGGGTTAGGGGCACCAAACTTTCAATGACTAGAGGAGAGCAAACCGTGTATGGCACTCTGGGACCTGGCAGTGTAGGATCAGTGTGGGTCAGAGGATAAGAATAGGAAGATGAAAAATACAACTTTCCTCTAGTTCCTAAATGTTTCCTCCCCGCTCCCACTATCATGACACGAGTTCTACCTTGCAAGTCTGGCTAGATC
>NW_022111361.1:3166269-3210155 GCF_000313985.2 Echinops telfairi | reverse complement strand
GGGGGGGGGGTGCAAAACAAACCAGCCAGCACCGAACCCACTGCTGGCAAGCCCATGCCGACTTGGAAAGCGATGAAGCACCATCGGAAATGGGGAGGTGACGTCGTGAGTTGAAGCATTTGGAAAGACCTTTCTGGAATCGGGAAGGCCAGCTGCGTTGCCCATTCTCCTCTGTGTGCAGAGGCCTCTCTCCCGTGCCCGCCCGCGTTCCCATGCCCGTGAGCGGCTGTGTGGACCCAGCTGGCAGCTGCGCCAGCCAGACACTGAGGTAACTGTTGTTCAGGCCCGATTCTGGTTTTCACTGCAGAGCACACCACGTGCGGAATGTAGGTGAGGGAACCAGACCAGGCCTCTCGGAGCACCGAGACGAGAGAGTGAATACCGTGGGGTGTCCCTGGCTTGTCTGCAGCCCGCTGCCCCCCTTGCTGTGGGCTGGTGTGGCTCAGACTTCAGGAGTGGACTTCGCCATCTCACAGCATCTCCGTTTGGGGGACAAATCGTGGCAGCGTCTGCGATTAGGCGGGCCTGTCCGTTTCTCTGCACCCTGGTGAATGACAGGTCACAGCAGAGGCGTTCTGGCAAACTCACTCGGTGAAGAAACTGAGGTCAGAGAGCAGAACCCGGGCCCCGAGCCCCTGAGTGGCAGGCCCGGCTGCGAACCAGAAACTTGGAGGCTAGAATCCAGCCAGATGCAGGCCTGGCGAGCGAGATTGTTTTTAAAAGCAGCCACGGAGGGCTCTGTGGAGTGTAATCCCCCCTGACACACACGCATGCACTGGAATTGACCGGACATCGACTGAGTCATACAAGATGCGAGAGGACCACTTTGGCCAAGGACCTCGGCCTCTTCAGAACACGTTTCCAATGTGGTTACAAACCGTGAGCAAGGTTATTCAGATGGGAACGTACTGTAGCAGACGGTCTTCCACAGAATCTCACTGCTATCGAGTCCCTGCCGACTCATGACTACCAGATAGGACAGGGTAGAATGGTCCCAGTGGGGTTCCGAGGTTGTAACTTTTTAGGGAGTAGAAAACTCCATTTTTCTCCTGCAGAGCGGCTGGTGGTTTCAAACTGCTGACCTTGCATTTGGGAGCCCAATGCATAACCACTGTGCCACCAGCACTCCACTCAGCAGGTGCTCTTATAGCTCAGCCACCTCTGCCATTCAGTCCATTCTGGTGGACGGAGACTGTCTGCTCCTAAAAGGAGGTGTGGTAGTTATACAATCTGGTGTCAATTGGGGACTTGAGAGGATTAAGAGTGAAGGGGTGAAGCCTATTCTGTCAACCGGGTCTTAGCCAATGAGGCCTCTGTGTGGACATGACCTTCCCCTGAGGATTCTGGGAAGACTCTGGGATTTCCTCCTTGAAGGTGGAAGACACTGTCTCTCTCTGTTCACTCCCTTGGAGATTCTACTGAGAAGGCTGACTCCCTGTGAGACATCCCTGAGGAAAAGCCACCTGGACCTACCCTGATGTAGCTCTGAAGCTGGAGAAGCCACATAGAGACCCCTGCAGTGCTGAGATGCTCACAACACCACTGGAGCCACAAGACTTCCCACCCACTGGCCTGTGATCTTCCTGCATTTGGCGTCATTGCACGTGTTTCGTGAGTCAGAAGAGGAATTTATAGATTGGTATCGGACATATGAGCTAATAGCGGACTCATGGGCTTGGACTGGATTGGGTTGGGATGCTTTCTTAATGTACACTTACGCTTTATATAAAACTCTCTCTTATACACATGTGAGTGTCTATGGATTTGTTTCTCTAGTCTACCCTGCCTAACACAGGAGGCATTCGCTTTGTGATAACAAATCATTGATTCATTCATTCAACAAATATTTACTGATGCCCTATGTTGTAAGCTCTTTGGTACTCACTAACCGAACTCTGGCATTTCAAGCCCACCAGCCAGTCCTCAGGAGAAAGAAGGTGAGGTTGTCTGCTCCAGTAAAGATGTATAGCCCCAAGACCCTACACAGGATCTCTGCGAGTCAGCGCCGACTGGATGGGAGTGCGTGTGGTTGAGTGTCCGTTCAACCATACGGAGTAAGGACACAGAAATGAATAACAGTAAAACTCCCAACTTCAGGAAGGTTATGTTCCAATGGAAAGAGCATAGCAATATGCAAATATTAACTCCGTTACAAGTGAAAGACAGATGGAAAAGCCCAAGGAAAAAAAAAGTCAAGCCAAAAGCCAAACTCAATGTCATCGAGTTGACACTGACTCATAAGATTGCCTCTCTCAGTTTCTGAGATTGTAACTTTTCTTTCTTCATCATTTTGTTGGGGCTCATACCATCCATTGTGTCAAGCACATTTGTGCATTTGGTGCCCTCATCCTTTTCAGGACATTTTCTTTCTGTTTGAGCCCTTGGTATCCGCTCGTTTTTTTCCCCTTCCTCCCGAGACTGTAACTTTTTACAGGAGTAGGAAGCCCCTTCTTTCTCCTGCAGTGCGGCTGGTAGCTTTGAACTGCTAACCTTGAGGACGCGTAACCACTACACCACCAGGGCTCTGGAAAAAACCAGAAGAGAGAAAATACGAGGGGAGGGGTGCTGCGCTTTTAGAGAAGGAAGCCAGAGACTACCTGACGTCAGCACATCTTGGAATGTATAGGAACCAAACACAGCCCCATCCAGGCAATGCTTGCCCACAGCGATCCTGCAGGGAGCCCGCAGCACAGAGCACAACTGCCCGGTCCAGTGTCTGAGGGTGGGGCTCTTTGAGGAAGCAGACTGACTCATCTTTCTTCTGAGGAACGGCCAGGGGCTTTAAATCACCTGGAAGGGGGCTTCCCGGGAATGGGGCAGGCCAATGCGAAGGCTGACAGGTGTGTGTGTAATGTGTTCGACGGGGGTGTGCCTGATGTGTTGAACCACAAGCCAAGCACCAACCTGGGCGCTTACAGCAAGAGTAAAGAGTGGAGATATATATATCATTTTAGACATGTACATATATAAATTGTTTGTTGTTTAAAAAAAACCTTGCACAAATGTTTTGACCACGTTTGCCGATCCAACACTTTTCAGGTGTCCAAATAAGTGAGATCAATTGATCATGTTGTGTAACCACTGTCCATTATTGATGCCAAATTACCTATCACCCTGAACAGAAGTTCACTGCTTCTAGTGAAGGGGGAGTATCTGAAGCAAAGGCTCTACCTAGGGCTGGCAAGGCGTTGGAGGAGCATTCTTAACACCTTCTCATCAGAATAAATGGATGCAAGGTTCCTAAAGGCAATTTGGCAGCAAACTCAACTGCCATCGAGTCAGTTCCGACTCAGACCGTATAGAACTGTCGCTGTGGTTTCCAAGACTGTCAATCACTTACAGGAGGAGAGCGCGTCCTTTTTCTCCCGTGGGGGAGCAGGTGGTTTTGAGTGGCTGCCCTTGAGGTTAGCAGCCGGGCTCAGAACCCACTGCACCGCCAGGGCTCCAGGACTTGGTAAGAGAGATCCATATTTTAAGTGTGTCTCCAGAAGGGCAGCATGCCACGGCTAGTGTTTTCCCTTAAAAGAATTATTCCCAGTAGCGCGCAAAGATATGTGAATATAAGAGGCTGTACGTTTGAAGTGTGGCTTTGTGTTAGTCTGGGTAGACTAGAAAAACAAATTCACAGACACTCGTGTATAAGAAAGAACTTTATCGACAAGAGCAGTCGAATATTGAGAAAACATCCCAGTCCAGACCAAGTCCATGAGTCCAGTATTAGCCTCTTCAGACTCACGAAACACATGCAGTGGCAGCGAACGCAGGAAGATGATCACAGGCCAGTGGGTGGGAGGTCTTGTGGATCCAGTGGCTTGTAAGCATCTCAGTGTGGCTTCTCCAGCTCCACAGTTCTGGCTCCATCAGCCTCTCTCCATGCGTCTTCTCCACAGGGATGTCTCACTGGGAGTGAGCATGTGTCCTACCTCCAATGAGCTGTTTTTCTCCTTAGCGCCTCCAAATGAGGTCATCAAGCTACTACCTGACTGACAGGCTAGACTCCACCCCTCCACACTGAATCCTCAAATTGACACCAGATTATGTAACTACCACAGGCTTGTAATAAAAAAATACTAGAAACGATGTAAAAGTCACACAAGCTCTATCTGTGCGGTGACTGGTGATCGCGGAAAGGTCTCTAAGTCCTTTCACTAAAACAGTGCATTGTTGTAAGACAGTCCACATCTTCTCTTTCTCGCTCTCTTAAACATTCTTTTGTGGCAAGATACAGAAAACAAGACAAAACAAAAAAAGGTGTCGTGTAACTAAGTTTCTTGCTGAGCTGAACTGCATATTTCTTACCAACTTAATTAAAAAACATTTTTATAGTGGTAAAGACCTGTGTAACCAAGCATTTGAGTTTTCAACAATATTCACACGTGCCGGTCAACGGCATTCATTTTCATCATAGTGCATTCCCCTCCTACTACTTCCAAAGGTGTCTGCAGAGCCCCCAGCAGAAGCTCCGGAGTCCCATCCCTCTCTGCCTCTCCGGTCCTGGCCTTCACTCATACACTTGTCTCTGTGTACCCGCCTGTCCGAGGTAGGTCTGATCAGTGGAATCCATCGACTTGACGCCCTTGGGGTCTGACCTGCTTCACTCAGCAAATTGCCATTGGCTTCCTATTGTGGATAATGAAGGTTGAACTGCTGCAAAGTGTGTGTGTGTGTGTGTGTGTGTGTGTGTGTGTGTGTGTGTTGGGGGCTGGGGGGTGGTCAGTAGTGCCCATAACTGATGTGCCTGAGTGCTAATGAAAAGTTTGGAGGTTTAAATCCACCCAGAGGCACCTTGAAAGAAAGGCCGGTGATATCCTTCCACCAATATATCAGCCACTGAAACACCCACGGAGCCCAGTTCCACTGCACGCGTAGGATCACCCCAAGTTGGAATAGGCTTGGTGGAACCTGGTGACCCTCGCTAGCTACCTTTACAAGCACGTCCCTTTTACCATGGCCCCAAACAGACTTGCATCAAAACTTACCAAGCAACAGGGGGGGAAATCCCTCAAACTCACTGCTAGCGTGTGGATTTTGACTCACCGTGACCCCCATAGGACAGCACCCCTGTGGGTTTCCTAAACCAACTTTTTACAGGAGGAGAAAGCCTCGTCTTTCTCCTGAGGAGCGGCTGGTGGTTTCAAACAGCCACTCTTGCAGTTAGCAGCCCAAGGCTTAGTCCAAGGCTTAGTCCACCAGGCCACGCAGGGGCCCCTAATACTTGCTCCTCTCATCGTGAAGAAGTGAAACCTCATTTTCACTGGATAAAGCTACTCCGGGTTGAACTGCATAGTCCTCTTGGATCAAAAAGCTCTTTCTTTGTGCTACACTTTTGTTTTTTAAACTGGGTCGTTGCCTTTTTCACTGGCTGAGTTTCCAGGGGGACCATCCAGGTTTAAATTCTCTTCAGACTTTCAGACAGAATGCAAACCGTCCTCCACATTCCATCCATTCCATCCTATCTATCTTGTAATATATATATTTTACTTCTTGGAGACATGCCTGCTGAAGCTTTCTGTTCACCTGATCCAATTTGAAGTTGTTCTCTAGGCCGGCCTGCATGACTGCCCCCTGAACTGTCTCTGTCTGCATCATTATCCCAGGAATCCTTTTATTACTCTGTGTGATGGGAGCTCGTTTCCCCAGCTCGTTGTCTTTCTCCGGTAAGCTTTCAGGGGGGCGGGGTGTGTGTGCGTGTGCGAGTGCGTGTGTGTGTGTGTACACGCACCCGTGTGAGAAGTGGTATTTTTATCCTGCGGTCGTTGTTGATGGATGGCTTGGGTGGGTATACACCTTGATGGGAAACAGTTCCCCTCAGATTTGTAAGAGCTGTGCTCGACTTTCCTTGTTTTCTGGGATTGCTGTTGAGCAAGCTGATCTCTTGCTGACTCCTTCCTGTTCCTCTGGGAGTGACTCTGGGACGCTTTCAGGATCCCAGACGTTTTATCCGGAAAGGGCCCAGTGATGCTGCTGAGTGTCGGGCGTCGGATGGTCCTCTGGGTCAGCTAGTTCATGTTCTCTGGGGCTTTTGTGTGGTTGGTTTGGGGTGGGGGTGGGGGGTGCTCACTGTTGTATTTCTCTCTGGTTTTCCTAGTCTCTTGCACTTGTTCCCCATGATCAAGCATCTAGACACCCCGAGTGATTCTCTAATGTTCTTATTGTTCCCCCTCCCTTTCTGTTCTTCCCTTACCTCGTCTTTCCTCCCCAACTCAGAGACTGTGCCAACATTTGCTTCTCTTCCTACTGATTCTTGTTTTCTAATCTGCTCTCATGATCCTCAGGGGTCACCCTCATTCACCAAATGCCCCCTCTGCCGGGGCTGCTCTGTTCCCTTTTTGTGTCCCTCGATTGACCCGCCCCCCCCCACCCCCCAGAACAATGAGGCCTTTTGACCCTGTAAAGTGGTATGGGTCTCGGAAACTCACATGGGGTGGGGGTGGGGGTGTCCTGCCCCACCCTAAAGTGTCACCAGGAGTCGGCATCAACTCGATGACGGTGCGTTTGGTTTGGGGTTTGAGAGCCGCTTCCCGATGGCTGGAACTGACAGGACCCAGCCACTTCTCAGGGACGCTTCAGAGATCGGTTGGTTTCATTCTGTAGGGAGGTTGGGGTGAGGGGGCGGCGTCCAGTTTCCCCGTGGAAGTTCGGAGCCCCTCGGTCAGCATCCTGCCAGGGGCCGGCTTCACTCCGCCATCCCCTGTGCTTTAGTGAACCAGAACTGCCTCGTGTGTCTTCCCGTGGGGGGTAGAGGGGGGCACAGGAGCTGCGTGGCCGTGACGGGTGGAAGGGAGAGACGGGCATCTCGTGTGACTGGTGTTCGTTGCTGTCGAGTCTCGGCTCGGCGGCTTACACACAACAGAAGGAAAGAGATGGGCCAGCGCCATCTTTGCTGGTGGCCTCAAGTCCACTGGTACCGCCACTGTGTGTGGTGGTTCCTCCCCAGTCAGAGGGCCCACCGCCCATCGTGGGGCAGAACAACCTGGTAGTCTCCTGTGACCCATAGGGTTTTGCTCTGTGAGCTTTTGGAGGTAGATTGCCCGGTCTTTCTTTCTAGTCTGTCAGCCTCAAAGCTCCTGCTGAACTGTGTCCACTGCGGGTGACGTGGCTGGTGTTTGAAATACTGCTGGTGGAGCTTCCAGCATCGTGGCAGCCCATCGTCCACCCCGAGACGACAGACAGACAGACAGACAGACAGACGAGCGGTGGACGAGCACCATACTGTGACCACAGTAAATCAGTTCAATGAATTCTCATGCTTGGACCTCACTCAGAGTCCTCTCCTTCCAAAAAACCTGCTGCCTCGTTTCCGCGCCTCCCTGACCCTGTGTGTCTTGCTTTGGGTGGGAATTGACACAGCAAGTCCATCCACCCACTCGCCACTTCTCCACGCAAGAGAAAGACCGTGCTTTCTACTCCCGGGGGCAGTCTCCCTGTCTGATGGTGCCCTGTGAGTAGGCACTGACTCCATGGCAGTGGGTGAGGTCTCACACAAGTTGTTCTGGGACATCAGCTGCCACCCTCACGCCGGTCAGCTCTCTCCCCACGTCCACCTTCGATTCCTATTTCCGTCCATCTGCTTCCCCAGCCACGCCCTACCTCGTCCTCTGCTTGTGGGCCAAGGCTGCCCTTTGGTCCCTGGCCGTGCATTGATCTAAGGAGCACCGTTCTCGGCAGGTGGTGGTAGTTAGTTCACAGGCCCATCTGTTGTTCGGCTGAAAGGTTGTGTTCGGTCCCAAGTCTCCTTCCGACCAGGAGGTCTGGTCTGTTTATTGAACAGGAATTTTGTTCTACATGTTCCGCCCCTCCCCGCCTCTGTCTTTTGCTGAGTTGTGTTGAGTGACAGGCGCCAGGCAGCAGGGTGCCTTCTGGTCTCAGGGGGGAGGGTCTTTGGCGCATGGGTGCCCTCTGCCTTCCTTTAGACTAATTGCTTCTTCTTCTTTTTTTTAATCGTTTTATTAGGGGCTCATACAACTCTTATCACAATCCATACACACATCAATTGTGTAAAGCACATTTGTACATTCATTGCCCTCATCATTCTCAAAACACTTCCTCTCCACCTAAGCCCCTGGCATGCTGCTTTGACTCTGGTTTCACCCATCACGCTGTGCATGAAATTCCCCCCACTGTCTCTGGTCAGTTTTCCCTCCTGACCTCCGAATCCTTTGGATGGATGCTCCTTTGCATTCTTTATCGCCGTCTTAAAGAAGCCTCAAAAGGAAGTAGAGATAACTTTGTTTTGCAGATTGCCCTGTCTCACCAGAAGTCTGTTTCTCCTCCTCTTCTGCTTTTGTCCTGCCAAAGCTTAGGGACCCAGAGGGCAAGCTCCACTGTGCAAGCACTATCCAGCCTCCCCTTGTATCCCACTCGCTCACGCCCCATTGGCCCAAAACAGGTCACGTGGCCAAACCCAGAATTCATTCTAACTCAAACCCACTGCCATCCAGTCCATGCCGACTGATAGCTGCAACTCGTGAGGACAGGGTAGAACTGCCCCTGTGGGTTTCCTAGACTCTAATTTTTTACAGCATTAGAAAGTCTCATCTTTCTCCCGAGGAGCTGCTGGTGGTCTTGAACTGCGGACCTTGTGGATCGCAGGATACCCAATGTGTAACCACTACTCCCACAGGGCTTCCAAACCCAGAATTAGAGTGTGTGTCTATTGTGGTGGGGGGTGGGGGTAGAGTCCAGACCGGGAACCATGATTCTTCAGGGTCACTCTGCCTTTGGAAGTCAAACATACCGTGAGTCAGTGTTCATGTGGAGGAACACCGGTGCTCAGCGACTGAGCACTAACTGCTCCCTAAAACCCGGGTGGCATGGACCCGCCTTCCACTCTTGGGCAGAAAGACGCACAGCCTGCCTCTGTGAAGTTAGAGCCCTGGACTCCTGAGGCGCAGTTCTGCTTGCCCTGCCGTCCGAATCTACGCAGCGCCCCCAGGCTACTTGCATGTTCTCATCACAGAGCTCGCGTATGCCTGCATGTCTCTGAAACCCGGGTGTGCCAGACATCTTTCCTGTGGATGATTTGATGTGCTCTTACGAACGGCCACTAATATGCATTTGAGACACAGCCACACTGTCACCCTTTTAACCTAACGTGTTTCTAACCAGACTCTAGAGACTTGCACTATAGAGCAGCGATTCCCAACCTTGGGTCGCGCGACCCCTATGGGGGCAGAGCGACCCTTTCACAGGGGTCGCCAGATTCATAGCAGTAGCAAAATGACAGTGATGAAGTAGCAGCAAAATTAATTTTATGGTGGGACGGGGGTCACCACAATATGAGGAACTGTATGAAAGGGTCGAAGCATTAGGAAGGTTGAGAACCACTGCTGTAGAGTTTACCTGTTGTCACCATGACTGAGCTAATGAGAGACGTGGGGGGGTGGGGGGAGGGGGCAGCCCACAGGATCAGATTTCTGAATCTCTCTTCCAACAAACTTGATTAGAGTTACTTCTGACTTCCAGACAACTCCTATCTGCCCCTTAACGGAACCTCTTTATCACAATCGCCTTCACTTGCTGCACGCGCAACTTCTACACCGTTGACAAGACTTTGAACCTTCTCCTGCATGACAGCAAACCCACATGAAGCCCCTGCACTCACGTTCTCACCCACGCACCTACACATTCTTAAAGACACAGTCAAGGAAGAGCTCTTGTTCACCACCCCGGCACTGCCACCACAGCCGGGTGCACAAGAGGTCAGCTTCTTGCTGTTTTGGTTTTTGTAGTCTCTAAAACTTGTCTCTTCGGCACCTCCTAGGCTTGTTTTTGGGTACCAAAGAGACACCTCCACCACCCCCAATCTCAACTATAGTTTAAAGGGACCAAGTTTGAGACAAAACGGCAAGACAAAGACAACCTCATCTGAATCAAGGACGCCAGTCAGCCCAAGGCCAGTCTGACTGGTGGCAGATCACAGTGGCAGGTGGGACTGGAGGAGCAGACACAGGGCTGTGGTTGGGACACCTATGTTAGATTAGATAGAAGAACTCACAAGGTTGGTCCAGGCCTTTCCCAGCAAGACAGTCAGGGCGCGGACTGATGAGACTTGACTCCTGACTATGTGACCTTGTAGGGTGGTTTCCATCAAGGGCACAGCAGACAAGGCCCTCATAGAGGCTGCCCCTCCCTGGGCTGTGGGAGAGGAATAGGAAGCAGCCCACTTTCTCTCGCACCCTGCCTGAAGGCAAGGCTATCTACATTCAGTGGAGGCGTAATCTGTGCAGGGGGCACTCTGCAAATGGAAATTGGGTCTTCACTTGCCCTTGACCTGATGCAAATAGGGGACTTAAGAGTTGAAGCTCTAAATACAGACTCTGAAAGAGAAAAGCTATGGCAGCCGTAAACACCCGATTGTGCCTTCCTTGGAAATCCCAAACTGCTGTGCCTGCTAGGGCCGAAAGCGGCCCCACCTGTGACTGATGAGTGTATTCCTCGCCCCACAGGTGTTCTCTATCTTCAGTACGGAGATGAGACCAAGCAGCTCAGGATGCCCAATGAGATCACAAGCGCAGACACCATCCGTGCGCTCTTCGTAAGTGCCTTTCCACAGCAGCTCACCATGAAAATGCTGGAGTCTCCCAGGGTCGCCATCTACATCAAAGATGAGAGCAGAAATGTCTACTACGAATTAAACGACGTCAGGTGAGTCGGGAGTGGGCAGGGGGGGGGGTTGCATTTAGCAGGGTTTCCATGTCTCAGCTTCCCGGTAAACCGTTACCATCCTGTTGGGCAAGTGTATCGTCGTCGTCCTCCTTATCCAGCTCACTTGCAAGGCGCCGTTTACAAAGGGAGACTGGACTCTCCCTGTTGCCTCTGAAAGGAATCCCAGAGATCATCCGATCCACGGTTCATCTCAGAGTTTAGGGAAGCTCAAGAGCCGGACGATTCAGGCCCTCCGAGAGGTGGCGGGCCTTGATCAAGGCCACAAGATCTGAAGCCAGCACTTAGGACTGGAATTTGCCCAGCTCTCTCTCAAGTGCTCTGTCTCCCACAAGGAAAGCCGGGGTGGGGTGGGGTGGGGGTGGAACCCAAGTAGAAGACTCTGTGTTGTTAACCATGAGAGCAAAGCGGTTAGGAGGCAGTCCCATGCTCCATTTGTCACGTCAAGAACTGTCCTCCTCCTAAACATCTCACATCCCTGAGAGGTTTTCTCCAGGGCCTGCATGATACACACTCCACAGCAAGGCTGGGCAGACACCAAGCATTGCAGAGGGCACCAGAAATTGGAGGAACTTTATGGGGCTGTGTGGGTAGTGTACAGAGAAGAAAGGGCCATTTGATCTGTCTGTCCCAACACAACCAGCTGGGAAAGGACTTCCATCAACACAAACCAGCAGTCTCGGCTTGTACAGTGAGCGAGAACCCAGTGGCCAAGGCAGCCTTTTCATTGGTGTTCAGAAACATTCGGGTTACGGTTCGAGGGTGGATTACTCTGAATCCCAAGCCCAGCTCTAAACCTGGTTCTTCATATTCCTAGCTGAGAACCCTGTGTCACACTTGGGATGGTCCCTCATCCCTGCCTCTGGCTCAGACTGATATGTCTGCATCCCTGCCCCATACACAAGGAGCCTTGGTGGCATCACAGTTGTGTGTGGGGGCTGCCATCTGCAAGGTCCGCTGGGTGCAAACCTCCTGCCCCTCCCCGGAACAGTTGCAATCTCAGGAACTTGGGGGGCAGTCCGACTGTGCCCGACAGAGAGGGTCTCTGTGGCTTGGAATAGACTAGATGACAGTGGGCACAGTGGGCCCCAAAGGGAAGGAGCCCTGGTGACGTGTAGTGGATTGACTGTACACTGGGTGCTGGGCTGCTGGCCGCTAGATCCGCAGTTTGGATCCAACTGGAGGTCTTCTCCGTAAAGAGTCGCAGCCTTGGAGACCACAGGGGGTGCTCCCTATTGAGCCACTGTTGACTGATGGCTCCAAGTTTGGCGTTTGGTTTGGCCCCCATAGGAATAGCAAGCTTCTCTGTCTTCATTGTGGAATTCATGGATACCACCTAAAATATATACATATGCCTCCAGTGCAAAATAAGTGTCAGCTGATAAACATCTAACAATTACCACAAATGACATCGCTAGGCGTGTGCTGATGTGTACGTGTAATTGAGGGCTTTCAGAGTTTGACACGTGCCCGAAGGTAGAGGCGGCTACATCTGTGACCCAACCTTCTTGCTTCTCACAAACGTATTTAAATATTCATGAGCATCAGAAAAATGGATGTTTTTTTAAAATAAATTATTCATCAGGCTGTCAGAAGCACACACACGAAACCCTTACATTTGAAAGAAGTAAACTTAAGGGTGAGGCAGTCATATTTAAAGAGCACGTTTATAGTAATATAATGCCATGTAGTGTTGGTTTTTTTTATATATTGAACATCAATCACCTACGTGTCTGTGGGTTTTTTGGCCTCTAAATTGAGAGAGACAGTGAAGACAGCGTTAGCATGGAACAGAACGAAGCCGCTGTTGATTATGGAGCGCAGGCCTGAAGAGGTTGTCATGACACACACACCCCGTGCTTGAAGCGGGGAGCCCTAGTGGCAAAGGTGCTGACGCACAGGGCTGCTGGCCGTGAGGTCGGCAGTTTGAAGGCACCAGCTGTCTGTCTGCCATGAGTTACTGAGCGTTGTAGATCAGCCATGAGTTATGATGTCCAATTATCTGAGTCTTAATATTGCTCTTGGGGAGTTTGCCCGTTCTTTAGAAGGGGCCCTGTTGGACGGTGAACACAAGGTCAGGGGTTCAAACTCACCACCCACTGAGAGGGACAAAGAGGAGGCTGTCTGCTCCCATAAGGATGTACAGCCTTGGGAACACGGTTGTAAGGCGGCTGTGAGTCAGAGCAGACTCGATGGCAGTGGGGTTTGTGGAGGGGCTTTGTTCTTGGAGAGGGGCGTGGCGTGGTGACCCCCCCAAAAGGAAAAGGTCCCTAAAACTTGCCATCTTAGATGATCTGCTCTAATTGAAATTCTGGTTGATAAACAGATGAAAGGCATGGTTGAGAGGAGAGGTGACCCGGTACCCACTCTCCGTTCTCTGTTCATTTAGACTTTCGAGGATAACTGGCTTCCTGAGGTGCTTTGGCTGGCCGGCTGCTGGTAGCCTGATTTTCTTCTTCCAATCTTGTTCAAAATGGTTAAGTGAAGGAAACTCTTTTGTTTGTTTTAGTTTGGTGATCCATACAGAGTGTGTGCCTCATAATGACAGCATGTCTGTCCAAGAACTTACTCCGGTTCTCCGCTCTGCGGCATAGTTTTGCTCGAGCAGTAGAATGCATTCCGGCTGCCGGTGTTAACTCAAGAGCAGCCAATCCCAGAAGGGATCGCGTGGCTTTTCACCAACGACACCAGCTCCAGTCTTTAAAACCCAGAGACGCCCTTCGGTCTGCCTCCTTCTGTGTTTCTGAAGGGAGCAAGGACTATTTGTGAAACATTTGGGGTATTCCGTCATTGTCCTGTGTCCCCCGTGAATGCCCTCCAGGAAATGCTACAGAGAGTTCCGGTTAGAATTCTGTGTTGTGAATGTTGTGAGTCTGGAGGATAACCTCACTGGGTTATCTGGGATGAGCATGTTTTCTAAATTAACCCTAAACTAGCATCAGGCATTTCACATCCCTTTAAAATCACAAGGTGTTGTTAATCATGCTTTAGGTCAGGGTTCCTAGTTGCTGCGTGTGGTCAAAGCGAGATGCGTGGGGGTGATTTCCCCTCCTAGCAGAGGATGTGTTCTTCTATCGAACCCCCACTTCTTCACCTTATCTGAACCCGCCCTTCATATTAATCTAGACTTTTAATAACAGGGACTGCTCGGTTCCCGCGACCCACCCCCCTTAAGCAAGCTCTAATGAGTTCCTTGAAACCCAGAGCGGCGTGCAAGCTTGGACTCGCCATTGCTTCAAAGCGCATTTACTGACGGATACCGAAAGGAAAGAAGGCCAATCCAAGATTCCTGCACTTTGTTTAAAACAAAACAAACCCCCAGCCATCTCGGGGATTGCGATCAGCCCCGCTAAACCTGTGCCTGCACCTGGAGAGGAGGAATGTGGCTTCTTGTGCCTGCCCGCTGCTGCCCAGGGCGGAGAGGCGCCCCACAGTGTGGACGGGGCTGCACGCCCCTGAGCTGCCCCTGCTGCTGCCGCCTCCACTGCCACTGCAATATAGACCGGGCAGGGCAGGCTTGGCAGTGCTTTGGGGGGTGGCCCAATTCAATGGGAAGAGGACGTCATGGGCGTCCTTGTGCTCCTGGCGTGGGTTCAAGGTAGGCTTCTGAGCAAGGTGTGGGACTTGGGTCTTTTGCTGTAGCCTGGCTCCTGCACTTTCACAGGAGCTAAAGGCGCTACAGGCGAGTAGAAAGATTATCTATCGCGCTTGGCCCTGGGGGGAGCCGGCCGGGTGGCGGAGTGGTTGAGCGCTCTGCTGCTAAACCTGCAGGTTGTCAGTTCTACCCCACTGGCCGCCCTGCAGGGGGAAAAGGAAGCAGCCTGCTTTCATGAACGGCCGTGTTGGTTTTCCTGGGTCCTCCAGAGTCTGCGTCTGAACGGACTTCCTGGCACCACGGCATTCTTTCCAAATACCCTGAGCCCTCAGGGACGCAGTGTGCCCCTTTGAAAAGAAAATCACATAGAAGCTCCTGCAAAGCCAGGACCGAAGGAAAGGGGAAGAATTTTAATCTATGTCATTTCTCGCTCTTTTTTCCTTTATGGACTGCAGACAGATTCGTTTTCTTTCCTTTTGTTGAAAGTATTTGGAAGGGAAAAAAGCAGTATTTTTCTTGTGGGCGTATCACTAGATAATCAGAAACCTAGGGGTTGGGGCAAATAAACAATGAAATATTGAAGTATTAACAAATCTCTCTGGATAAATTGTAACCCTGGGGGCTTTATTGTTTTTGGGTCATTTGGTGGGGGTTGTTTTTTTTTGGGGGGGGGGGGGTAGCAAGTGTAATCTTTCCATGCTCCAAATCTTGAAAGAAAGTTCTGCTCTCCGGTATTTTTGGGTGGAGGACGATGTGGGAAGGAGAATATTTCCCTCGAGAAACAAAACAGAGAGGAAATGCTGAAGTCGTTTTTCTTCTTTGTATTTATTTTTGCTTATCGGAATGGTCGAAGCCCTCTCCGTCTGCTTGTCTGCCTGCTTGCCTGATGGACAACTGCCTGATTGACTGATTGACTGACGGACTGCCTGCCTGCCTGCCTGCCTGCCTGCCTGCAGATTGTCTTTTGATGTCTTTCATCTGAGTCTTAAAGAGCCAGCATAGGAAATGGCCCAAACCAGGCTGCTTTCATCTGTGATAGCTGTGGGTGTTTTTGATTCCAGGAACATTCAGGACCGATCCCTCCTGAAGGTGTACAACAAGGATCCTGCACACGCGTTTAACCACATGCCCAAGACTGTGAACGGAGACATGAGGGTAAGTGTTTGCGCTCCACTTCGGGCTTCCTCCTGCCAGTTAACCTACCTCTCTCTTGCAGGCTCCCCTGACCTGGGCCTTGCCCTGGACCTCGCCTGGGGGTTCAGTACTTGTTCCTTGCTACAGAAATTTGCTGTGCTGCTCATGGGGGACATGGGAACTGACACGGGACTTGGCTCGTCCTCATTGCCTCTCTGCAAGGAGTTTAGCTCTATAAACTCTCAGAGTCCAAAGTCATTCCTTAAAAGGGCCCCATGTCCTTGGTCTGCCTTGCCTTCCCCCATTTAAACAGGGCAGAGAAACAAAGATCGCAGATGACATCGTTCCATGTTCTTGCTTAGCTGTCCAAAGGCGTGGTATCCTCGTACGTCACTCGCTGTCTAACGCAGGGCTGTGGACTCCTGTGCCATATTAAATATTATCCCGTCTTTGCACTGTGCCTGGTGACCTGAAACAGAAATCGCTGTGATAGGGGCGGTAACATTCTCTAGATTGAGATCATTGCCGAAGATTATCCCAGCTTCCAGAACACATGAGGATGTTGTGAAAGAGAAAGAACAAACAGAGAAGCTGGAAAACCAAATTGCATTGATGCAGGTCCGCTGGACAGGGATGCAGTTTCTAGCTACAGCGCTGCGTTCCTCTGCAGCAAAAATAGGGCGAGGGGGTGAAGATGCGCTTCTCTCGTTCTTCCAGTCGCGATGGTGAACTGGTTTATACCAGCTTGGCTCCGGATTCGCACATGCAGGGATGTAATTAGGGGACTGGGAAGTGTGTGTGTCTGGGGGTGGGTGGGTGGGGGGGCGAGGCTCTGTTGCTCAGGAAACCGAGGGTACTGTTCCCCCCCAGGAGTTACAGTAGAGTTTCCAGAGATGTGGCTGGCTCTGCTTCCTAACCGGCTGTCCTCGTTCCCTGGCGCTGTTATAACAAGTGACCCCCCCAATCCGTGGCTTTAAAACGGCACAGTTTGTTGGGTTTCATTTTGTTTGCTTGTTTGTTTTGCTCCTTTTTGTTCTGGAAGTCGGAAGTCCTAGCTCCGCCTTCTTGTCGTTGTTCTTGGCCAACAAGTCGATCCTGACTCACGGTAATCCCAACTCTACAGCAGGGTAGAACTGATCCATGGGGTTTGCAAAGCTGTGACTTTTCGGGAACTAAGTCACCCACCCTGTTTTCTGAGGCCCCGCCTTGGTGTGGGTTAAAACCCCGAGTGTTGTTCCACCTCACTCACTTAAAACTCCACTCGCGCTCCCGAGGCAGTTCCGACTCACATGGACTCCACAGGGTAGAGTGAAGCTGTCTCGTTGGGTGTCAGGTTTGACACCTTTACAGGAGTGGAGATCCTCATCTACAGCCCTCTGAGCACCTAGTGGATTCGAACTGCTGACCTTTCGGTTTATGGCCCAGCTCAAAAAAACCCACTACACTCTCAGGGCTCCTTTAAAACTCAAAAGCAAACTCACTGCCACGGAGTCAGTTCGGACTAGCCGCCCTGTAAGACAGGGTAGAAACGGTCCCTGTGGGTTTCCAAGACTGTAATTCTTCACGCCAGCCATTTTTAACCTTCCGGATGCTGCCGCCCTTTCATACACTTCCTCATGTGGTGGTGACCCCAACCATAAAATTACTTTCATTGCTACTTCATCACTGTCATTTTGCTACTGTGATGAATCAGGTGACCCCTGTGAAAGGGTTGTTAGACCCTCAAAGCAGTCACAGCCCACAGGTTGAGAACCGCTGCTTTACAAGATTTCCACCATGCTAGGTGTAACTCCGTAACAAACACCGCCCAGCCTTGCCCCACCTTCACAGTTCTTCCTGTGTTGGAGCCCATGGTTCGAGCCACCGTGTCATTCCCCCTTGTGGGCACCTTCCTCGTTCGGTCGAGCGTGATGATGTCCTGCTCTAGGGACTGGTCTCTCCTGACAACACGGCCAAAGTACCTGAGGTGAAATCTCGCCATCCTTGCCTCTCTGGAGGATTCTGGCTGGACTTCTTCTGAAACAGATGCACCCATCCAGAAAATGCCCCATCAGTTTAGCTGGCTGTGGTGGTGGCGGGGCGCCATTGAGTTGTTCCCACTCAGCGCACCCCCACGAACCACAGAGCAATACGTTGCCAGGTCTTGAGCCGTGCCCACCCTTATGTTTGAGCCCATTGTTGCAGGCGTGGTGTCCAACCGTTTTGCCAAGGGTCTTCCTCTTTTTTCCATGCCCCTCTATTGTACCAAGCCTGGTGCCCTTCTCCGGGGACTGGTCATTCCTGACGGCATGAGATGACGTCTCCCCGTTCGCGCCTCTCAGGACCATTCTGGCTGTACTAGTTCCAAGACGGATTTGCTTGCTCTTTTGGCAGTCCGTGGTACTGTCAATATTCATCACCAGGAACCATCATTCAAATGTATCGATTCTTCCTTCATCTTGCTTACTCAATGTCCAACTTTCCCATGCGCCTGAGGTGATTGAAATTACCACGGCTCGGGTCAGAGGGCCGTGCACCTTGGTCCTCAAAATAACGTCCTTGCTTTGCAACACTTGAAAGAGCTCGTGTGCGGCAGATTTATCCAGCACAGTGTGTCGTGTGATTCCTGGCGGCTGCTCCCATGAGCATGGATTATGGATCCAAGCAAGACAAGGTCCTTGGCAGCTTCGATCTCGCCTCCATTTGTCATGATGCGACCCTGTGAAGGTGGGCCCTTCCGTCTTCTTAGCAACTGTATTGGATTCCCTTTGGTCACAAATTTGGGGGATTCGGTTGTGGACACTTTGGGGGGTGGGGGTGTCATTATCTTGTCCATCAGAAGGAGAATGTGGGGGTCCAGCAAGTCCGGTAGAAAAAGCTGGGAGGTATTTATATGTGATTCTGCATCAGACTATGAGTGATGACACAGTGGGATTGGAGCCTACATTTGGGGGGGAAGTTGGGGTTGGGGAGCTAATTTACTCAACTGCTGCTTTCTGTGTGTTAGAGAAATGCTGCGTGAGTGGAATTGGCAGGTGGTGAAGCACACTCTGTGTTACAAGACCCTCTGCCTCCGAAGGTTTTCTTGTTCTCACTGCCAGTGCCCTCGCTTCAAGTCTTGTCTCCTCTGGGCCACTTCCCTGTCTGATAGGCGAGTCTTGGGACTGCCATTACAGGGGTTTTCTTCCTGGAATGTAAAGCCCCTTCCCGCTCAGGCACCCGGAGTCCCCTTGTGTAGGGCTGGTGAGGACACCTGGTTTAACTCTCAAGCAGATGTATGTCTGTCCTGGCCCGGCCCAGGAGCCAACACTGAAAGAATCATCTATCAGCCATATGGACAGAGCCTATTCGAATTCAGAACTCTCACTGTGGGTTCCAGACAACCTGTGCTGCTGTTGCTTACAGCTGAGACCCAAGCAGTCACCTGAGTTTCCCACAACCTACTTTGAGCAGCACATTTTTAAAAAAACCATATTGGAGGCTCATACATCTCTTATCTCAATCCATCCATCCATCCATTGTGTCGAGCACATTTGTACATAGGTTGCCATCATCATTTTCAAAACATTTTCTTTCTACTTGAGCCATTAGTATCAACTTCTTGGGTTGTTTTTTTTTTAACCTCTCTTCCTCACCTTCCCTTGTGAACCCTTGATAATTTATAAATCATTATTATATTTTCATATCTTACACTGACCGATGTCTCCCTTACCCACTTTTCTGTTGTCCGTCTCCCAGGGAGGGGGTTATATGTAGATCCTTGAGATCAGTTCCCCCTTTCAACCCCACATTCCCCTTACCCTCTTAGTATCTCTACTCTCATTATTGGTCCTGAGGGGTTCATCTGTCCTGGATTCCCTGTGTTTCCAGTTCCTATCTGTACCAGTGTACATCCTCTGGTCTAGCCAGACTTGTAAGGTAGAATTGGGGTCATGATAGTAGGGGGGAGGAAGCATTAGAGAACTCGAGGAAAGTTGTATGTTTCATTGGGAGCAGTGCATTTTTATGTGAGAGAATCAACTTTCCATTCCCAAAGGAAGAGATGATGAATGCGCGCGCACACACACACACACACACACACACACACACACCCCTTCCCAGCAGGGGGGCCTTTATATTCAGGTGAGGACAACTCTGCAATGGGAAATAGAAAACAGTTCGAAACCCAGCCAGGGGCAACCATGATGACAAGAGAAATGTCTTCTCTCTGCCTTCTACCTGGCCTCTGTGCTCGGATTCCAGAAACTACAAGATGAGGAATTCCTGCACGGTCACCTTTTGGCTCTGGCCAGTTGGCATTCTTGGTCCTTCCTCAGTGAACGTGTCTGCATGGCCGTGAAAGGCACGAGAGCTTTGCTGACCCCCCACCACCACCACCACCACCCCGTGGCTCATGGGTAAAGGTCAGAGCAAGGATCGGCTCGACGGGGGCAAACAGATCCTAGCAGCAGAATGGATCAGGGCCGCCCCGTGTGTTTGCCATGTGGAGCGTCGCCATCAAGGAATTTGACTGCCACTAAGTACATGCATCGATCAGTTACTGCAGCCCTGCACCGGATGTCAGGCAGGCTTCCTTTGCAGCTTTCCAAGGTGGCCGGGACGACCTCCCAGCGCCATGCGGGCTCAGCACACAGCCCACCCAGAAGAACGTGGCTTGGGTCCAGCAGAAGCTCATCAATGCCAAGACTGACCCTCTCTTCACAGGTCATTTGACCTCTTGCCCTTGGAGAGCACCAAGCATGTACAACCACGTCTTCACTTCCAGTTCCTTGGGAAGCTGGTGAGGCTCACCGTCCTGGCCCAGGTGATGGCCCCGGAGCGGGCATGTGGAGTATGTGCACAGTGGGGGGTGGGGGGGGAGGCCCGTGTCGAGCTTCTTGCCAAACTTGCAGCTGAGCATTGTGGAGGGCGGTCTGGCTCATGAGACTTGGCTCCCTACTGTAGCTCAGCACGCTGTCTTCCTCAGCAGGGCACGTGGCTGTCTGTCTCCCTCTGCAGGGCACATGGCTGTCCATTGCCATGGCCTTGTGCTTTGAGACTTCAGATAGGAGCGTTGGTCATTCAGGAAGGCACCCTGGGGGTGCACTGATGAAGCGCTGGGTGCTGTGCTACCTCCACCCCTCTCCGTGCCTCTCTACAGGACCGAGTGGTCCCGTGAGATGTACAGCTTCACAAACCCGACGGGGTCAGTTCTTTTGACTATTGATGATTGGGTTCCCAGGAACTCAGCTCCCCATCTGGAAGCAGACTTTTCTAGAAACATCTTACATGGATCGCAGGGCTTGGAACACACAGAGTTAGGACTCAGAGAGAAGCCAGCACTGCCAGTTGCTCTCAAGGTGCCTGGGTCACACAGCATCTGGTGTGTGAGAGGGTAGCTGTTCTCCACTGGGTGTTCAGTGGCTGAATTTTTTTTTTTTTTTTTTGGAAGTAGATGCCCATCTTTGGCCAAGGCACTTCTTGGTGGATTTGAACTTTCCACCTTTTGATTCATTAGGAGCCGAGTATGTTAAACCATCTGCACAGCCCAGAAACTCTCAAAGGTAACCAGTTGCTCCCTCATCACCACGCCCAGTGGCTTGTCCACAGTCTGTTCACAGCTTCTCCATCTCCTCCCCAGGCCAAACCCACGGCCCACTCACCAGCAGTCCTGCGCAGGGTTTCCGAGACTATAGGCCTGTCTCGGAGCAGGCAGGCTCAACTTTATTCCAGGAGCGGTCGGTGGGTTCAAACTGCCAACCTTAGACTTAGAAGCCCAAAGCTCAATCCACAGCGTCCCCAAGGGCTCCGGCTCCGTCTTTGGAGGTCATTTCCCAACACTCTCTGCTCTCACCTTTCAATACCCCCTCCCTCCACGTCTCCTTTCTTTTGCTTTCCCCCATATGCCTTCACTGACAGCCACCCGATAGGACAGACGGGCAAAAACTGCCCTGTGGGCTTCCGAGACTGCCACTCTTTTCTCCCAAGGAGCAGCTGGTAGTTTCAAACTGCTGACCTTGAAGTTAACAGCCCAGTCATAATCACGATGCCACCGTAGCCCCTATGAGTTGGAATTGACTCAAAGACAAGGAGCCCTGGTGGCGTGGTGGATTACATGTTGGGCTGCTAACCTCTAGATCAGCAGTTTGAAACTACCAGCCACTCCTCACGTGAAAGATGAGGCTGTCTTCTCCCGCAAAGATTTCCAGTCTCGGAAACGCACAGGGGCAGTTCTACCCTGTCCCATCCGGTCGCATGAGTCAGAATGGGTTCGATGGTGGTGAGTTTTACACGTCTAATTTCCCGTCTGGATTTAGAACACACTCCCTGGAATCAGCCTTCATCGTAACAGACTCCAGTGATGAGCCAAACCTGTTGTCTGCCCGGTAGTTCTCTTCTGTTGGGGCTCTGGGTTTGACCCCTCAGGAAAGCCATACCCCATTGGTTACCCGTTCTACCTTCTGGGCTTACGTTCCAGCCACACCTTGACCTCTTCAGTACTCTTCGCTCTTTTATTTTTTTCTTAAGCTCGGTACCTTGTCGTTTGGATCTTCACTCCGATTCAACTCGTGACCCTTGAAAAGTCCTCTCTCTGATTCTGCCCCACTCCCCAGAGTGTCAGACCCAAGGGCCCATTTCCAAGGGATCCATTTCACAGGAACGTTATGCCGGTGTTTCACGTATGTCATGTTGAGAGGGAAAAAAATTAATCATTATTCCCCAAAGACATTCTCCTCTTTTATTTGCTTTGTGAATGATAGGGTGTTGGGGGTGGGGGGGAGATGTGTTTGCGTGGATGGAAAAGAAGAGAATGTTGAGTTTTAGTTAGTATTTTTCTCCTGCTTGGCTCCTTTTCTTCCAAACACCCAACTCAGTCCCCCAAAGGAGTGCATTCCTCTTCTGCAAGGTCTCTTACCCGCTGCCATTCCTATAACATGGTTCTAATCATGGCTTTTCTTATTGATTGATTATTTAAGCACTTCCTTGAGTAATTTCATTTAATCAAGACCAAATTTTGAGGCTGGTTTTGCCAAGATGTCCCTGTTCACAGCTGACAAAACAGTCGCTCAGGGCAACACAGACATATGTCCATAGCCACACAGCTAGGAAACAGCAGGAGCCGAGGGCTGGCGGGGCAGCCTGGCTCCCAGATTCCAGCCTCAGCTAGACTGCCGTCTGCAGGGCGCTGATTGCTCCTCCGCCCTTCTGCTGCTCGGCCATCGAAGCCACTCTGCCCAGCTCTTTCTTCTTCCCGCAGCCTAGCAATTTCTGACCAAGCACTCTCCCTAAGCCCAGTCCCCTGCTGTGCAGAGACCGGCAAGGTCAGCGCTACCCCCACGCAGCACTCAGCTGCTCCCATTTCTCCCCTCCGCGCGCACGTCTGCCTTGCAACATTCTGCCTACCTAGCCGGCTACGGACAGTCTCGCTTGTACAGTGGCTGGGCTCGTTTCTGCTCACAGCAACAACAAAGGCTGCTGATTTGAACCCACGCCATCACTCTGGCTCTGAATGTTTCTGTAAAGATGACAATCCAGCAAGCCCAACATGGGGCAACAACAGACTTCCGCAGCGTCGAATGAAAACAACCTCCTGGGACCCAGGTTCTTCAACAAACGGTTGGCCTGCTCACAGGGCAGGAAGCGTTCCTCGTACCTCTTCCGCATAAATCCGGCTCTGACCCAACCGACAGGGAGCAGACCTCTTTGAAACGGTTTGGGAAATGGGAACATGTGTTAGGGATGGCATTCAGGGACAACCAAGCAGTAATTCTGTTGTGTCTAATCACAGCCTGGTGGTTACAGCTTTGAAAAAAGGACACACGCTAAAGTATTTATTGGTTAGATGACATCATCAGTGGCATTTACTTTAAAATATTCCGGCAAACCTACGTAAGTAAGAGGTAGGCGTAGATGAAACAAAGAAGACAGAGCGTTTAAAAATCTCCAAACTGGATGGTGCAGACTCAATGTCATCTTCTCTTATGTTTAAAGTTATATGAAATTTTTTCCATGCTACAATGTTACATTACACACACACACACAAAACCCCAACTACAAAAAGGTCCAATAAATAATCATTGAAAACAAAATAACATGTTAAAGGGGACACAAAGAAACCCCCTACTTACTCCGCAGCGTGCTGTCAGAACGATCTAGCCCTTTGGGGGAGAATATGGCACCCCTGCCTAGGCTACAACCATCCTCCCGGTGCCCGTCCACGTCACCAGCCAGACCCCGAAGTTCTTCAGCTCAGCAGATCCTGTTCATCCTGCACCCGCAGGAAGCTCGCCTGCCACCCGCCCATCATGTGGGGACTGCAAACATTCGTTCCAGGGGGTGTGTTGAGTACTATAATGATAGTGCTACACACGCCTCATTATTCCTTTTCTACCATTAATGAGGGCCCACTGTAAAAAATATCTCTCTGTTCTCATCACCAGAAATAGCCGTGCTGCTCGGGGGTTTATTTTTACCATATGGACTCCGAGAATCTTGCAACTGATCATTTTCTCGCTTTGTGTTTGTTGCTCCTCTACAGTTTAGAATCATGCTTGTGGCACACGCACAGCAAGTGCCCGGCGCCTTGTGGCGTGGCTTTTGTGTCCTGGCTTTGCCCCTGCTCTCGCTCGCTCTCATTTTAGTTCACTACATTTCATCTTCCTTTTGCCCGATTATTTCTTATTTATGTGGCTACGTCGTATGTGCTTAGAGGTGACGTCTTTCTGAAACCTGTCAGGGTGCAGATGGCATGCATTCTGCACCACCGTTCATGGACTAAGATGCTTGGGCTTCTGTGGGTCTATTTAGGAAGCCGTGTGCCAGGTACTGTCTGTTTAAATCCATCGGCAACTCTGCAAGGCAGGTAGACTGATTCCATACTTCACAACACGCTTTGTTGTGAATTAGGTGGAGGCTTACAGAGCAGACGATCAGTTTCACACTCAGCAATTCATCCATCTTTGGTTTAAACCCATCCATTATGAGCCCTTTGATGTAGCATCACGTATCTAGTTTCCCCCCGTTTCCTGTTTCTGTCTCTTTGTCTTTCCTACCCCTGTACAGTTTGTTTTTGGGTAAGGGCTGCCCTTTGGACCGTAAATGATTGATGATTCTCGTGTGGAGGTATGTTTGGTTCCAGATCTGAAGGTTAACTAGATGTCACAGAGTGGGGGTCCCACCTGTCTCCATCCAACCAGTAAGTCTCGTCTCTTTGTGGTTTGGGGTTTTGTTGTCCATTTTTCTCCCACTTGATCCAGGACTTCCTAATGTGATTATTTTCAGAGCAGCTGAGAGTGGTAGCCAGGCACCATCTAGTTCTTCTGGCGCTGACTCCCTCCCTACAGATCACAAAACTGAGATCCAAGAGGTCTTTCCCAGCATTGTGTCGCTGACAAGTGACAGGCATTGGATGAACTTGAACTCATCGCTGGCTGGTTCCTTGTGTTCTTATCCTTATCTAAGCCCATGCCGTATCCTGTTTCTTCTCCCCCTTGATATTTTTGATTTAAGTTTTTGCAAGATTTTGACACATGACATCCTCAGAATCTTGCCTACACCAGAGCAGGGAGTAAGCCCATTGTTGGGTCCTAAACAAAATTTTCAAAAAGATCACTGCCACTGAGTTGCTGTCCGTGACCCAATAGGACCCGGTAGAACTATTCTTGTGGTTTCCCAGGCCGAGCTACTGCCTTGAGCATGTTCTCTTTAACTGTCTGGATGAGCACTCTCTGTACTTATGTGCCAAGGTCAGCATCAAACCCACTGCCATTCGAGTTTACGCTGAGTCGGAGTGACTCCATAGAGGCTGGTTAGGGCTGTGAGCATCCTTTCTTCCTCAGAGCAGCTGGTGGGTTTGAACTGCTGACCTTGCAGTCAGGCAGCTGAGCACACAGCCCACGATGTCACCAGTGTTCCTTCCGGTCAAGCCCAAACTCAAAACGCAAACTCGCTGCCATCAAGTGGATTCTGACACTTTGACCCTATAGGTCGGAGTAGAACTGCCCCTGTGGGGGGTTTCTGAGACTGTACGTCTTTATGGGAATACAAAGCCTCGTCTTTCTCCCTATTGATTCTTCACCGAAAGAAGAAATGGCACATGTCTAGTGTGTATGTGTTGGCATGCTAACCACAAAGTCAGCTGTTTGAAACCACCAGCCACTCCGTGGGAGAGAGGGCTTTCTACTCCTGTACGGAGTACCAGTCTCAGCAACTCACAGGGGCAGCTCTGCCCTGTCCTAAAAGGTTTCCACGAGTCCGCATTGACTCGATGGCAGTGAGTTTCCCCCTGAACAAAATTCCCCCTTCATACCATTTTTGTAAATGGTCATAATCCTGCTATTCAGCTGGTGAGCTTAACAATCAAGGGAAAGGCCCCACATTCTCCGATGAAAGTATGCGCTTGTCATAAACGCCCACACACCGACCTTTTTCTGTCCTTGCATTGCCAGGAGTGAAGAGAGATTTAAAGTGGGCTTCCAGATCGCTGCTGGTAGAAAGTTGGCAAATGTCTGGGTCACAAGTCTAAATCGGACAGGTTTTCCTTTGCTGTCTTTACCACCCAGGAGGACGGATCTAAGGAGCCTGGTGGCACGGTAGTTGTGAGTGTGGCTGCTACTTGAGAGGTTCTCCCTGTGAGCCCACTAGCCACACCACTGGAGAAGGGTGCACAGCCTGCGACTGGGAAGATTCACAGCCTTGAAAAGTCTCGGGGGCACGTCCATGCCCTTCAAGGCTGCTGTTGTTTGGCGTTGAATCAGCAGTTTTTAGTTGGGACAGACCTTGCTTTTCGATTCATTGGACATTGCGTCAAATACCTCTGATTAAGACAATTAGCTTAGCCACCACATTCCATTCAGCAGTGGTTCTCAGCCTGCCTAATGCCATGACCCTTCCGTACCGTTCCTCATGTTGTGCTGAACCCCAGCCATAAAGTTATTTTCATTGCTACTTCATCACTGTCACCCTGCTACTGTGATGAATCGGGCGGCCCCTGTGACAGGGTTGTTCAAACACACACACACAAAGGGGTCTCGACCCACAGGTTGAGAACCGCTGGCATACAGAATCACTGATTCACTCCCCAAGTCTATAGGAGTTGAGTCTCTCCTCCAGTCCAGGCAACATTCTGAGACTCTTGAGTGCTGAGTGCCCAGCAGGGTAGATTTGGCCAACTGCCCTCCCAGATCCTGCTGCCCGGGAGCTCAGAAAGGCAAATTATCAGGAGTGATACAACCAGATGGCATTTTTCACATCTGCTCCAGATGGTGTGAAATCCTTGCCCTCGCTTTCTTACTTGCTTGGGCGTGACACTTCCTGCAAGGAGCCCTGTGGCACTGTGGGTTAAAGCCCTGGGCTGCCGAGAAAAGGTTGGTGGTTCGAACCCTCCAGCTGCTCGGTGGAAGAAAGATGTAGCAATCTGATTCCGGGAAGATTACAGCCTTGGGAACCCTAAGGGGCAGTTCTGCTCGGCCTGTCTTGTCAGGATGAGGGGAGTCCACTTGATGGCGGTGGGTTTGGCTCTGAGTTATGAATGCCAGGGAACCCATTTGGGAGTGATGTCCCTAATTCTGCCCCTTTAGATAGCGATCCCTTTCTGTAGAAAGGTGTTTCTGTTGTGATCTGTAAAGAGCCCTGATGGCCTAGTGGTGTGGCGGTTACGAGTTGGATTGCTAACCACAAGGCCAGCGGTTCAAAACCACTAGCCGCTCTGCACACAAAAGACAAAGGCTTTTCCACTCCAGTTACATCCAGATCTAGATACCTTGTGATAATTTTTTAAAAAGAAAGAATTACAGTCTCTGAAACCCCACCCGTGGTGGCTCCACCCTGCCACGGTCTGAGTCAGAATCACTTGATGACAGTGGGTATTGTGAGAGGTAAGGAATTACTCCTCTTATGTAAATGTTATGCAAACACATTTTGATACAGTGGCTCTCCCACGCCTGCTAGATCTCTTATTCTTCTCTCACTGTTTCCAGTGATAAAGTCTGATTTTTAAAGCGGGAAAGGGTCATGTAGGCACTTCCGTAAGGCAACATCTACATGATACAAACCTCTCTTTCCTGATACCGGCTTCTTCTTTACTCTCTTTTTGTCATTGAGAGGTTATGGCAACATGAGCCATGTTGTATTTATAAACATCACGTGTCTCCTTGATAGGCCTGGCAGTGTCTGCCAAGCAGAGCACACATGGAAGCAGCACTTCTCGTTAGCTCCGCATCGGTTTGAGTTCTGCGGCTCTCTGGGACAGGAAAAATGCTTCCTCCTCAGATTTAACTTTCCCGAGTAAAACAACCTCCGAACAGCCGTGAAATAGTTTTAACTAGGGTGGGTCCTGCTTCTTTAAAGCCGCATATCTTGGCTAAGGGCTTCCTGCGGCTTAAAAAAAAAAGAAGAAGAAATTAAAATGCTGCCTTTAGTCCCGTAAAGAGAGGCAGAGTGAAAGAATGAGGGGATGAACGGGTGCAGGCCGCTGCGAGTCCAGGAAGTTTCTTCTAGAAAAGGAAAAGTCACAGAGGATGTAAGGTAAGAACGGTGCCTTTATCACTAAACACCATTTTCAGGTTTGGGTTTGGGCTTCGGTCATACGGTGCAGCCTGTTTATAGTCAATTGGGTTCCAAGTCTTTTGCGTTCAAATTTAATTCAGCAAGGAATCAGAGCACGGGGTTTATGTTACGTTTGCGCATGCAGTGGGGAGGATGACTCCTTTGTCAATCAATGCATCAGCTTTCAGAATCCGCTGCCTTGAATCGTAGGTGCCGTGTGATTCTGTTTCTGGTTAACCACACAGAGCAGAAAGGGGCTTAGAGGCTCAGCCGTGGGATCTTGTGACTGCTTCCAGCAAGGTGTCGGCGTGCCATTCCGCCCCTGAGACCACTGCGGAGTGTTTGAAGGCGCAGTGCATTCACGGTGCTCAGAGGGACTCCCTCAACCCTCGGGGGCAAGATATTTGAGGCTTTTCCCCTGTGAAAAACAGCCCTCTGAATCTTAAGATAAAATAGTGTTTTTATAACTTGGGAGAGAAAAAAAACCTAGGAATTGAAGCCTTATGAAATAACTTTTGAAACTCTAGCTGTAAACCAACCCTATCAGATTTCAAGATGATCTGAAAACGCCTTTGGCAGAAATTACGTGAACTGGAGATAATTATCCAGCCTTAGTCATGTTGTAGTGAAATCACATTATTTTGCGTGTACTTGAAATGTCTTTAATCCCAGCCTGGCCTTACAGGTCGGTCTCTTTACTTTCTGGGTGCGTGCACTGCTCTGCCTTTCCATCTCCCTGTATGCAACTTCCTCCCAAATTGTCGCCGAGTTAATATTCATGAGACATTGTTTTCCAATTTGGTCTAAACAATTTATATTAATTAATTCATTATCATAACCTATGGCATAGGGACTAACACACCCGTTTTAAAGCTGAGAAACAGGCTGTGAGCCATTCGTTGCCCAAGATGACTGAGCAGAAATTAGCAAAGCTCACTCTCAGACCCAAGACCTTTCCAGGGTCCTTACTGGCGCAGTGGATCACAGAGCGGGCTGCTTGCTGTAAGGTCAGCGGTTTGAAACCACCAGCCGCTCCACAGTCCAAAGACGGGGCTTTCTACTCCAGAGTAAAGAGTCGCAGCCTCGCAAACACACCAGGGCAGTGCCACCCATCTTACTGGGTCTCTGGGAGTCAGGCTCAACTCCCTTAGCCGCGAGTTTAGTCTTCTGGTTTCACAGCAGCAAGAGCTCTCTGAGTCTGCAGTCAGAAAGAGGGCTTGTCTGCAGACAGGGACCACAACAAGTAATGCCTGTTTACTGTCACCATAAGTTATGTCGCATGACTGTGGAATTGCTTTCGAGTCCGAAGCATCCCAGCCCTAACATCAGACTGTCCCTCTGTCCAGCGGCAATTTCATGCCGAGGGAATGAACAGCCAGCGAGCGTCAGAGGGCATGACGAGCGGCAGGCGGCGATTTAGAGCCAGTGCTCGTCCCTGTGTGCTACAGAGACCTCTGCTGCTGCCTCCCAGGCTGCGCGCTGCGGCACTGCGCCACTTGGTGTCTGTAAGACAGAGCAGGAGCTACTTGCAGAATGTGCCCGCCTCTTTGAAGGGCTCTGGCAGAAGTATTAAGAGGAAGGCAGGGAGGAATAAGAAGGGACGTTGAGGCTGAAGGGTGCTGGAGTCGGGGCAGTGAGCGGTTCCACTGCGAACCTCAGGCTCTGGCTCTCCCGGCCCCCTTCCCTAAGACGGAAGGCATCATTCAGCAGCAGACATCCTGGTGAGCTGGGGTGCAAAGTTACCACGGCCAACGGCATCAACTGGGAGGGTGGTGGCTCGCTGCCACATGGCGCTGGGAATCCGGGCTCCAGGCCCTTTGCTCCCCACCTCCATTCAGCCTGAACCCCAAGGTGTAGCTGAAAAACCGCTACCACTGCCAGTGGGTCAGGACAGTGCCGGCGGCTGCGGGGGTTCGTGTCCAAAAACTCCTGCACCATTGCCGGGAGTGGCTAGGAGGTGGTTTTGCCACACCTGGATGCCTGCTTTCTCCTGTTCCAAGCCTTGGCTCTTATAAGTAGAATCGCCCTTACCTGGGACCACGTGTCCTTGCATTATGAAGTTGGGTCCCTTGAACCCGTAGGCTGCTCTCTTCCTTGGGCTTTGTTTCTCTGCTTCTTTGTGGTCAGCCCAGACCCACCTAGCTTGTTTCCTGCCTCGGTAGCAGAGCTTCTGGTGGCCCCATTAGAGTCGACCTTGACCGTTCCTGATGCTTGTTCCAAATGTCCTCAGATAAGCACACACGTTAGTCTTGCACTAGGGGTGGTGGGGCGTAAGCCTTCCATTTCATCGCATTTATATTTCCCCACCCCACCCCCACCCCCGCTGCACTGCTGGGGGGGGGGCAATTAATATTTTAAAGACATACAGCACCTTCCCACGGCAAAATTCCTCTCTGGTCGGCTTCTCACCGTGTGGTAGGTGATGCGTTTGCTTACAGGTAATTTGTGGGAGGACCTTGTGGCCAACTCCTGAAAAACGGGGGCTGGCGACTTTAGCCTTGTGACTGATGCGATGTGACAGGCCCAGATCACTGGTAAGCAGACTCGGTTTATTTGGCCACATTGAGACATAAAGGTGAGAAGGGGGTAAGGGTCTTGGACACTGTCTTTTGTCGGCCACCTACCTGCTGGTTAAAGGCAGGTTTGCCTCCTTTCCAGCATGGCGGCCGTTGGCCTGGTCTAGGATTGCACGATAAACAAGTATTAAAGAAGGACTGTGTGCATGAGGTTACCTGTGGGTGCGTGCGTGCCGGCCTGCCTGTAGAGAGCCGTGCTTTTGCCGCATCCACACATTCTGCTTCTAGGTACGGCTGTCCGTCTCCCAACCCCACAGCTCCTTCTGACGGAGTTAAAGGCTCTTTTCAAATTGGCATTCCCTCTCGGGAACGGAGTCCCCGGAAGCAAAGCAAGCACAGGTGTTCTTGCGTGTGCTTAATAATACTGTGTGCCTGCCTTGACTGGCTCCGGTGCCCTGGGGCCCGAGCCACCTGCCCCTGAAACACATCCCTTTTCCATGCCCAGGGGCGCTTAGTATTATTATTTTGCTCACACCCCAGTGGGCCCCGTGATGTTTGTTTTCGTGGTAGGTTAGGAAAACACGAGGTATTGGACAGCTGTTCCCCATCCACTGTTGGGGTGACGACACCCTGCTTTTGCCGGAGACTGTCTTTCTCAGAAAGTGGCAGAAACCCTAGAACGGGGCCGGAGCACTTGAACTGGGGGTGCATTGGCCTGGACCCAAAGTCAAGGGATTGCCGCTTTAGCTAGCTGTAGATTATCCACTATTTTTATTAATGGAGGATAGGCCACCAAGTTGGTGGAGAAGTTGCAGCTGCTTTACATCACAAGATCTTGGAATAAAAGAAGGTTGGCAGAACACCTAGGGGGATAGTGCGGTTTCAGTTCAGCTTCTTTGGTATGGCCAGGAGTTCCTGCAAGAACTCTGTTTGGAACCTTGACTGGCGGCTGCAGCTACTTTTAGTGGCCTTTCCTGTGGAGCCAGCCATTCTGGGAGGCACCGAGGAAACCCCACCCACTGCCATCGAGTCCCATTCCAACCCAAAGAGTTGTACAACAGCGGTTCTCAACCTGTGGGTCACCGCCCCTTTGAGTCGCCCGATTCATCACAGTAGCAAAATGACAGTGATGAAGTAGCAGCAAACATAGTTTGATGGTTGGGGTCCCCACACATGAGGAACTGTGTGAAAAGGTCTCGGCATGAGGGAGGTTGAGAACCGCTGCTGGAGAACAAGGCAGAACTGCCCCGTGGGGCTTCCGGAGTTGTCCATCTTTCCGGAAATTCGTAGTAGGTTTGAACCGCTGACCTTGAGGTGAGCAGCATAATTCATAACCCACTATAGCACCAGGCCTCCTGGCTCATAGAAAAACATGCTATGACCATCACGTGGTGGTGGTTCTAATGCTCTGGGAAATATATTTCTCGTGGATTACAAGTCACGGTGAATTTGTAGGACAGCGTAGAACTATCCCATCACTCACGTAGGATTTCCACGGCTGTAATCTTGATGGAGGAGCCCCGGTGGTGTGGTTACACACTGGGCTGCTAACCTTCAGGTCAGCAGTTTGAATCCACCGGCCACTCCCTGGGAGAAAAATGAGGCTTTCTGCTTCCACAAAGAGTTGCCGTTTCAGAAACCACAGGGGGCTGTTCTCCTCTGTCCGCTAGTGTCACCGTGAGTCAGAATGGCAGTGGGTTTGGTTTTGAGTGTTTGAGAATCTTTATGGAAGCAGCATGCCACATCTTCCCCCTGCTGAGTCTGGTGGGTGTGAGCCACCGGCCATGAGCTGAGCAGCCCAGCATAGAAACCCTGTACCACTTGAGCTCCTTATACGGTGACTGTCTTGCTGATGACTGAAGTACAAAAGCCAAGACCTTTACAAGTCTACGGGAGAGGAGGGAATTGAAATGTCATTAAGACCCAGAACAAAAAGTCGTATCATTGATATTGAGGAGGAGGGCGGAGCGGACACCCAAAGCCCATCTGTAGGCAATTGGACATCCCCTTACAGAAGGGTCACAAGGAAGAGACGAGTCTGTCAGGGTGCAGTATAGCACTGTTGAAACTTACAACTTCTCTAGTTTTTTAATGCTTCCTCCCCCACTATCATGACCCCAATTCTACCTTACAAATCTGGCTAGACCAGAGCATGTACACACGTACAGATAAGAGCTGGAAGTATAGGGAATCCAGGACCGATAAACCCCTCACCACCAATAATGGGAGTAGAGATACCAGGAGGGTAAGGGGAAGATGGGGGAGAGAAAGGGGGAACCGATCACAATGATCGACATATAACCCTCTCCCAGGGGGGTAGACAACAGAAAAATGGGTGAAGGGAGACATCAGTCAATGTTAGACATGAAAAAATAACAGTAATTTATAAATTTTTTTAATCGTTTTATTAAGGGGCTCATAAAACTCTTATCACAATCCATGCATACATCAATTGTGCAAAGCACATTTGTACATTCATTGCCCTCATCATTCTCAAAGCATTTCCTCTCCACTTAAGCCCCCGGCATTAGGTCCTCATTTTTCCCCTCCCTCCCCGCTCCCCCCAATAGTAATTTATAAAATATCAAGAGTTCATGAGGGAGGGTGGGGAGGAAAAGGGGGAAATGAGGAGCTGATACCAAGGGCTCAAGTAAAAAGAAAATGTTTTGAAAATGATGATGGCAACAAATGTACAAATGTGCTTGATACAATGGAGGGATGGATGGATTGTGGTAAGAGTTGTACGAGCCCCCAGTAAATGATTTTTTTTTTAAAGATTATAGATTTAGGCGTGGGGGGTGGAATCAAGCCCAATTGAGATCAGACTTAAATCTCTTTCCTTTTTAACGATTTCTAGAAATTCTTCATCTCATTTGACACAAAAGAAAAGTTGTTCAGAAAGTCATTTTTGTCTAGACTTTTTTAAGGCCTGTCCGGAACAAAGTGCCGTAGTCAGTGTGGGGTGTTCACTGTTCAGGCACTCCTACCCGGTGGTGCTGGCCTTGGCTCCAGTTCTGGGCTTCCCCGAAGGAGAGCTATGCTCTAGCGTTTTCACTGGCTGACTCTTCAGAAGTAGGTGACTGGACTTTGGAGAAGGTGCCTCTGGCTACTGCAGCCTCCCGTCTTTCCATCAGGAGCCAACCATGGTAGCCATTGGTAACCCCCACAGAGTCTCCGAAACACAAAAACCCAAACCCACTGATGTTGACTGTGGTCCACCCGGTGGCGTGTGTGCTTCAGCGTTCCGCTGTTCACGCCAGGGTTTTCAACACCCACGGTCTTACAGAAGTGGGTAGGATGGAGAGCGGCCACGCTAAAGCGCAGACAACAACCAAACCTCTTGATGTCAGTGATGAGGGCTCTCAGAAAGAGCAGGCACCTGGGCTGCGATCCTCACGGTCGGCAGTTTGAAACCAGCAGCAGCTCTGCAGGAGAAAGACTGGGCTTTCTACTCCCGTTAATAGCTACAGTCTCGGGAAACCCACAGAGGGTCGCCGTAACTCAGCACTGACTCGATGGCAGTGAGTTCGGGGTTTGGGGTTTTTTTTTAATTCTGTCTAAAGTATGCTTAAGCCACCAGGCGAGTTTTCCATGAAAAGCCACACCCACAGAGCAGAGTGGTACTAGGTCCCTGCCGGGTCCCATCTCCTAGGTCAGCATTAAGTACTTTCACTTCCCAGGGGGAAGGAGACTAGATGGAATAGAGTGTACGTGGTTGGCCCCTTAAGGAGCTAGGAAGAATTCTAGATGCTCCAAGTCCCATGACTGGCACAACTCCCCCTGGTCCTTGAACGCCATGTAAATGTGCCCTCACTTGAGCCACGGGAACCAACCTCTGCCACATATCTCACGCACGCAGTCTTGTGACTACCTTTACCTGCTCCACGTGTAACTCTTAGCATCATGGGGAATAAATAGGCTTCGAATCTTTTCTTGCATGACAGCAGAGCTCAGGTGAGTACCATAGCCACCTGTTCTGACGTACCTACAAATCCCACCGTTAAGACTCCCATAGAAGCCGAGCTCGTTCCTAACCCGGGGACCACCTGTACATCCTCACAAAGCCGGGTGCCACTCTTTGCGTGCCTGCCTTTAAAAAGGGAATCTAAAAATACGCTTCCTAGCAGCTGTGTAAGTGCAAAACAAAACTCAGAAAAAAATAAAATAAAAATAAGACTTCAGTGCAGCAGAAATTATGCACCAGATATCTCCAGGGTTCAGACCTTAATACTTCAGAAAGTTGCTGAACATTTTACTGTATATATTTAGACCAAGGAGCCCATTAGCAAGAGATCAGGAAGGGCCTCTGCATTCTCATGAAAATGAGGGTTTTGCTGCTGTTGGCAACCCAAGGCTATCATTATGTTAATCTGACCATTTTAAGGCTGAAATGTGTTGTTTTAGAATGTTTCTCTATTTTTATTATTCCTAACAATGATCTGAAGAAATTTCGTCAAAATGCTAATAGGCCCCTGCTCAGGATAGCTTTGAGAGTAGAGAATAAAAAAGACAAAACCAAATGCCACCCAAAAAAAGGCGAGTCAAATGTGGGACTTTGATATATATATTTTTTAAATTTGGCAGAGAATTTGAATCTACAGATAGAGATTCACATGCATAATGCATCTTAATAGCATAAAATGCACCAACTATATCTTTGTGGTTTCAATATTGATACAAGTGAGTCTACACGAGGATTGTTTAGAATATAGGTTCAATAACAAGACATTTCGACATTTGCTTTTAAATTGCCAAACTGCTGTATGTCAAAAACAGCACGGGCACACACACACACACACACACACACACACCAAAAAAAGCCAAAATTATCTTTGAGCAATACCACAAGCTAAATGTGTTTTGTTTTGATTTTCTACCCAGAACTATCCCAAAAGAACCCAGATAAATTTTTCACTACAGATAGGGGACAGGAGTCCAAGCCACTGCACCACCATAGAGGGAGACCCAAATGGGCCGCGTCGTTGAAACTGTGAGGACTTTCATGCTGCCCACAGACTAGACCTCTGTCTTCTTCCCCGAAGGGCATGCCCCCCAGGTGAGAAGATAGAATAGTAAGGAGAGGCACCAAGCAGACCTGTGGGCCTTCCCCCAGCTCATGATTGATGTAACCAGGGGAAAGCACTGCTTGCTTGATGCTGGAGGCGGTAGGCAGGCAGGGAGTCGTCCACACAGGCAGACCTAAGTTCCGAATGAGAATTTCATTTGGAAGCGGGAATAAGGAAAAAGCTCCTCTTCGAAAGAAAGTCCACAAGCAAACCGTGGGACTTGGTTCGTGTGGACCGTGTCTTTGGGATAGGATAGAGCCGGGCCTTCCTGCTTGGGTGTCACACTACAGAGCCTCCCTTCCATTGTTAACTTCTGCAGCTCAAAGAGAATCTGTCATAGATGCTTCATCCACGGTGGCGGCTGTCCACTGTCACCTCTGTTCCGTGGTCTCACGATTCACAGAGTGCGTGTGTGTTTGTGATATTACTGAGAGGGGATGTTCATCATCAGAGGCCCCTGCTTGCCAAATAACATCATGATAATTCAGCTCGTTTGATATTCGTAAGGAGCCCTGTGACCCGGTGGTTCAAGCACTCGGCGGTGAACCAAAATCTTTATAGTTCAAGCCCTCCATCCGCCCCGGGAGAAAGACGTGGTGATCGGATTCCATCAAGACTCAGTCTGTACATGTGTGCTGATCTTTAAGTAGATGCTCGGCTGAGACATGCAGGCAGAATAGGTGCAGGAGAGAGTGTGGGAGTACACCCCTGAATGTACACAGATTCATCAGAGGATATTTGGGTGTGTGCGTTTTCCTTTGAGTCCTGGTGGTGTAGTGGTTACCTATTGGGCTGTGATCCCTAAAGTCAGCAGTTCAAAACCACCAGCCACTCCTCAGGAGAGAGGGGTTTGCCACTCCCGTAAACAGTTACAGTCTTGGAAACCCACAAGGGCCGTTCGACCCTGTCGGCATCCACTCGATGGCAGTGAGTTTGGTTTTGGGTTTTTGGGTTTACCTGTGCTGAAAATACATCCATGACACAACATGCACATATACATCTCGGACATAGACGAATACCTCGAGGAAATGAATCGATAGATCTGGGGGCTCCACACCATCGTCTCAGGAGACGTCAAGTTTCATTGGCATAACGTAGTTCAGCGTGACAATGTTCTGCATCCTACTTTGGTGAGTAGAGACCGCGGTGTTAGAAGCTCGTGAGTAACCGTCCAAGATGCAGCTGTTTGTGCTCATCCTGTCCAGAAGAAGAGTGAAGATTATTGAAGAAACATGAAACCATCAGTCCAGTGCCCACTGGCTTATGTGAACATCCATCTCTAAGACCCTGAGACCAGAAGTAGATCGTGCCGCCGACCACTGCTGACCGCTCTGAGAAGAATCCCACTGGTGGTCTGGAGAGGAAGGGAGGGCGTGGAGGCCAGCTCTCAAAAGCACAGAAGAGACCCGGCTGGTTCAGGGCCTCGTCAGCTTGTGCAGACATTTCAGTTAGCATGCCACCAATTCCCGGAGGCTTGCTTTTGGCAAATGCCTTCGGCGCAGCTTGAACGTGGCTTGAATTTGGCTTCTCTGGGCACTTGCTTATGTGCTACCTCCTGACATGGTCAAACGCCGACCAGGCCTCTTGGGTACAGTAAGTCTGCTTAGGCAGGGCTTGGCCTTGCACGTTTGGGACATCTTGTGGGGAGAGACCAGGCCCTGGAGAAGGGCATCGTGCTTGGTGACCTGGAGGAGCAGTGACAGAGCGAGGCCCTCAAGGGCATGCGTTGGCACAGGGGCTGTAACAGTGGCCTAGGCTGCGACTGAGGATGGCACGGGCCGGGCAGCGTGTCGTTCTGTGGCGCTGCGGGTCAACATCTATTCAGTGGCACCTGAACAGCAGCAGGTTTATTTGTCGGAGAGTGACGGGTAGGACACCCAGGATGATGGTCCTCTGTCACCTATCAGGTCTGTCGGAGAACTCTCCCCTGTCGTAAGTTAATCACCCATGTAAGAGCCACAGAGCAATCCTTACCCAAGGGTAGAGACGGATCGGAAAGAAAGGAGGAGGACTGGAAACAGCCAGCACAAGGGAAATGGGATGATGGGTGATTCACTGAGGGGATTTGGGTGGGTGCATTGAAACAGCAGGTGTGCGGATTGCTGAATGTAAAACTGGTCATCTGTAAATCCTCTCCTCATTCAAAGTCACGTGTGTACACACAGAGAATTACAGCTGTGGAGCCTCTTGGGACAGTTAGCAATCCAAATGGACTTGATGGCATTGGGTTGGTTTGTTGATAACAGGAGGTGATAAGCTTAAAGTATTCCTAAGTAACTTTGCTGCAGTACCTGGGGCTCTGAAGGTCAAAGTATCAGGACCACCATAGTGAAAACACTACCGTGGCAGTTACCCAATCTCCTGTCACCTTGAGCGAAGAGGTGGAGTCTACCTAGCCTGTCGATCAGGTCATAGCCAGTGGTGCCTCTGGGCCTGGCCTTCTCCTGAGGATTCTGGGAACTCTCCTCTTCCTCTCTGGAGGTGGGACAGACACTCTCTCTGCTTCGTCTTTCTGCTGACAAGCCACATGGAGCTGTGCTGATGGCAGCCAGAGCCCTGGAGCTGGAGGGGCCATGTGGAGATCCACGCCAGCACTGAGATGCTTCCACCACCACTGGATCCACAAGACTCTCTACCCACCAGCCTGTGATCTTCCTGCATTCAGCATCATTGCATGTGCTGCATGAGTCAGAAGAGGAATTTATAGACTAGTATTGGACATATGGGCTAATACCGGAATTATGGACTTGATCTAGACTGGGCTGGGATGTTTTCTTTATATATAATTGCTCTTTGGTAGAAAGCTCTTTCCTATACATATAAGAGTCTCCCTGGATTTGTTTCTCTAACGTACCTGGACTCACACAGCAACCTAGGAGAGGGTTTCTTAGGGGAAGCGGAGCCCTTTGGTTCACCAGCCAGGGCTTGCTCCACTTCCGCATACAGCCTTCCTTGTGACGGTGGGGAGGTGCATCGATGAGGATGATGCGAACCACTTCAATGTTTGGAATTGATTCACCGCATATACTAGAGTAAAAGCCGACCTGAATATCAGCCGACCCGAATATCAGCCGAGGCACCTAATTTTTACCATTAAAAATGTGCTGAAAAACTCAGCTTATACACAAGTATACGGTATACACTTCAGGACAGAGGAGGGGTTGCCAGGGAAGGTCATCAAAATTGGAGCCCACACCCTGCTTCCTTGGTATTTAAGGAACTGATTTTATTCCTTGGCCCACCACGTCTCTCTCCTCTCTGGGAGAAATTTTATCCAGCGTTGCCCTTCAGAGAAGGGGAGGAAGTGGAGTCGTGGTGGGAGGAAGGATGCTTCACCAAAGAATCCTAGGGAGGGCAGTCGGCTTGCTTGCATCCAGAGTCGGCTTCTCTTTGACGCGACTTTAAAATTGTTGGTTCCAATCGTGAACAGGGACTGTGGCTGAGGACGCTTGCCATCCCGTGGGCAGCGCCTTGAGCGTGAGCCACCAGACGGAGCCGCACCCTCGCCCGATGTGGCTTTGTTGGCGTGTGGAGCACGGCACGCTGGCAGGAAATCGTTGGCCTGTAGCTCTCCTCTTTGTTTCTCAGGAGCCACTCCGTTTCAGAAATGCGTGCAGGGCTTCAGCTTCATTCATGCGCACTCCCAAGGCGGGGCTGGCTTCCAGTAGGATCCTGGGTTACACTAACCGGAAGGTTGCACAGGGCCCAACCCACTGGCTGCTGTGAAGAAGACAGATAAGGTTTTCTGTTCCCATTTTACAGCCTCAGAAAGCCTACTCTCTGGTAGAGTGCCTGAGTCAGAATTGGCTCCGTGGCAGCGGGTGGTGGTGCTGTGGGCTGTTCCCCTGGTGGCCGGTATATGGTTTGCTTAAACCCAGTGTTACAGACACTGCGTATGGACCGTCTGCCAACTTCGAGACCCACAAGACGTTGGATTTCACTGGCCTTCCCGGGTTCCCCTCCCACTCCCCTTATTCTAAGGAACCCTAGTGGGTTAAGAGTTGAGCTGCTAATGGAAGGGTCAGCAGTTCAAAACCACCAGCCACTCCACAGGAAGAAGACAAGGCTTCCTACTCCTGTGGAGGGTTACAGTCTTGAAAATGCATGGGGGTGGGAAAGGGGGGGGAGGGTGTCTACCCCTGCCCTGTAGCATCGCTGTAATTGAGCGCTGACTCAGTGGCAGGGAGTTAGGTTTGGGTCTTGTCTTTTTCTGAACCTCCACGGGGGGCCCCTGCTGGTATTTGAAGAGTGACATAGCTTTCAGCGTCATAGCGACATGCCAGCAACATAGTATAGACAGACGGACAAACAGATGGGAGTCATGGGTGGCAGGGATGCTCACGTGGCCCAGGGAAGCCGCTGCTGTCTTTGAGCAGGAGGCTCCTGGGGGCACCAGGACCTCAGGGAGCAGCAGCAGCTGGCCGAGCCCATCCCAGCTATTGGGCAGGGCACTGCAGAGCGGGCGTGGACAGAAATGCTTTCCAAGCCCAGCCTCGGGGAAGGCGCGCCTGTCTTGTGCTCTCGGTGGGATGACTTACTGGCTCTTTGAACAGCAGACACGCATCCTGTGGGCTCCTGGATGTGCGGCAGACACTGGCGGGCTTTCTTCCCCGCACAGGGGGAGGGAACGTGCGCGTGATCTGCCTTGTGATGTCCCCTCCCTGGGACTGCTGCAACGTGTAATCCTCATGTAATCCACAAGTCTCTGCCCCTGATCGCCGGTGAAAACCATCCTGATTGGAAGCCCACGGGGCAGTTCCACCCTGTGCTCCACGGTCATTCTGAGTCGGCATCCCCTCGGTGGCCGAGGGCTTCACTTTTGTCCCGTCACCCTCAAATCCCTGCCCCCTTTGAGGAGTATCTTGAGGCCAGGTCTCTTACTGGTTTCTTCCTGCTGCAGCGGTAGATTATTCCAGTGCTTAGGGTTATTTGACTTGAAAGGTTGGGAGTTTGAAACCATCCGGGGCACCTCGGAAGAAAGGCCTGGTGGTCTGCGTCTGAGCGCTGACAGCCATTGCAGTCCTGCGGAGCCCGGTCCTACCTAACGTGCACCATCACCAGGGGTAGGCAGGATCAACTCGGTGGGCCACTGGTCTGGTGGGGTTCAAGCTCCTTAAAGTCACTGGCCCCTGGCTCGGCTCCTTCAGCTGTGGAATGGGGGCTGTTTCTCTGACAGGCTGGGGCTGGGGGTGAGATGAGATCATTGAGGAGAGCATTCGGTCAATACTAAGTCTGAAATGGAAGTGTGTTCTTCTCCCCATGCCCGTTACTTTCGGGCACATGTCCTTGTTAACGACAGAGCAAGGGCGGGCGTGGATGCTGCTGCCCAAATGGAATTCTGTCATCCTTCAGAGTCAGGTGTTAAACCAAGTCTGCACTTGCCTGGCACCTCTGACATGAGCCCACAGGATCCCGCCTGCTCGGTCCCCCGCCCCACCCACTGGAGCAGGAACTCCAGAGAAAGCTAGTTCTCTGGACCCCGCAGATCCAGCCCCCATGGTGGGAGCCTGTTAGAAATGTCGGTTTTCAGACACTGCCCCAGACTTACTGAATGAGACGCCGTGGGAAAGTAGGGATTACAGCCTTGACGATCAGCCCTACCCTGGGGTTTTGCGTGCACCGGGAAAACGTCCTTGGCTTTACGTGTGTGATAAAGCTGGAAGGCCATCTGCTCAGACTTGGTGTTGTTGGGGTGAAGAAGCGGATGCTCCTCACTAGTCCTGGTGGTTCCCTGAAGCCCCGCTTCATGCCCTCTCACTCTTCCTTGCTGCCCCCAGGGGAGACCCGCCAAGGGCACTACCAGCACCCCGGTCTGATCCACACTACCAGGTGCTTTGGGGTTCCCTGCCTCAGACTCCAACCAAACCCAAAGGAAAGAAGATGGGTGTTTGATGCGTAATCCCCGGACCTTTTCATTTTTCCCTCAAAAAGGAGAAGTAGGAAGTGACAACATTCCCATTCAGAAGGCCACATGGGATTGTAGACAATGGCACATTCTCCCCACCGTGCATGCGAGGGTTTGTGACTAAGCAACGTACCTCGAACCCCGTGGGGTTCCTTTTAATTTATGAAAGGTGTGGATAAGAATAGAGCAAGCGTCCAGTCATTTGGTTGGAGTCTGGGCCAGGGAACCCAAGAGAAGGTGTCTATGTCTTGTTAAGTGTCTGCAAGGGAAAAAAAGTGGCGGGGCCGGGGGTGGGGGGGCACTTCCTGCGGATCCGTGGGGCAGTTCGACTCAAGGCAAGGGAGGTCAGCTCAGAAGGTGATGGCGACTAAGAATTTTAGGGATTTCCAAGGGGTAAACTTGATCGATTATTTCAAAGGGCATAAGACGGTCACAGGGCCTTATGAGGAAGCGCTGAGAACATTGAAACCCGTGAGATGAGCCCAGGAAAGTGGCGTGAAGGAATGCGTTCTTCCATCGACCGCGCACACGCTCGCCCTTGGAGGGCGGCCCGGGCTGCCCGAGGAGAACTGGGTTGGGTGGGCTTGTTCCATCCAGCCCACAGCCTGGACCCAGCCCCTTCAGACTTCTTCTTGATGCCGTGAGCGCAAAGGACATTTAGAAGGAACACAATTGGAGTCCCACAAAGTCGCCAGAGTTGCCGCTGTCCGCGTGGAGGCTTATGCCACGCCACCAATCAACAGGTGCAGAATTCTTTGCTTTTACCTTCAAAGGTGTGTCTAGACCTAGACGGAGGAATGCTAGGATATCAGAGCTTCATATTTTGCTGTTTTGATTTAGTAGAAGTCGCTATGATTTCCTAACACACACAAACCTAGACGAACTGGCACGAGGGCTGTTTGGATTGGAGGGCCACCATTTCCGGTTCATTTTGAGGGGAAGCTGGAATTGGTGGGTTTGTGAAATACTGTCCTTCAGTCCCATGCCCCGATGATCATCCTCCCTTTTACCCATCGCTGCTGCTTTTAACACATCAGTCCACAGGGTCCGGCAGCTGATCAAAGTGATGGGCAACTAAAAGCCTGCCTCGTCAAAAGCCCCACAGGAAATTCCCTTGACAGTTGGCTCTGCTAACCTAGCTCAACTGTGCGAGGTGTTTGTTTTACTGCCTGGTGCTAGAGCAAACATAGAGCCCAGTAAGATCGTTATGAAAGCAGCAATCAGAGAATGCAGGCAGAGAGAGCCAAGATCATAGGTCGTCCTGCTCGGCTGAGGGGCTTCGCAGAGGCTGCTGGGGAAGGAGAAGAGGTTAACCTGGGAGGGCAGGAGACACGAAGCTGACGGGAGAGGAATACACCTGACAGGAAAGACAGGGTGTTTAGACGCTGAGCCCGGTCCGTGTGGAGAGAATGAGGCAGGTTCACGAGGAAACGCAACCCCTGGAGCTAACTAAGAAGCCGCTTTGTGAGAGGGCGGTGGCAGGGCCAGAAGAAATGGCCCTTGGAATCCCAGGTTGACCTCTTCAGTAAAACCGTCCACCACTGAGTCCACTGCGGCTCAGTGATTCGCAGGGGCTGGGTTGTTTTTTGTTTTTTCAGAAGGGGATATCACGTCTTTTTTCCTGTTTTCTTTTGAGTTGTCTCTGAGTAGATTCAAATACAAAACCTTTCCATCAGCAGCCAAATGTATTAACCATCGGATATAGTTAAAGTTTATTGTGTCAACCTGGCCGATAAACACATGTGGGGTTAATTGAAGGGCAGAGAGAGAAATGGCTCCGCGAGCCTCACCTTTCCAGTTCTCGGGTCTCTTGTTTCTGATGGTCGGACCAGGGTGCAGCTGCCTTAGCCAGTTCCCTGCTTCAGCCGGCAAGACTGACTTCCTGCGAGACATCCCTGAAGAAAAGCCACATGGACCGACCTTAATGCAGCCCTGGGTGCTGGAGCAGCCGCGTGTGGAGACCCCTGTCAGAGCTGAGATGCTTACACACTCCCTGATTTGGCTTTCCTCCTGCAGTCGGCATCATAGTGTGTTTTGTGAGATGGAGGAGGACTTTGTGGATTGGTGTTGGACATATGGGCTAATGTTGGATTTGTGGGCTTGGGCAGCACTGGGTTGGGATGTTTGCTTGATGTGCACTTACCCTTTATATAAAACTCTCTCTTATACATACGGGTTTCTGTGGATTTGCTTCTCTAAGGTACCCAGACTAACACACCATCTGTAGCATCCAGGCACTCCTAGCTGACATCTCCTACCCTCCAAACTCACCATTTTCTCAAATGCTTTGAGAAAAAGTACCTGATCTTCACAACTCTGTATAGTTCATCTTGAAGTCCTTGTTTAAAATTTTTTTTTCATTAATTTACTTTTATTCAACATCTTCTAACCCTTGGTCTTTTTTTTTTAATTTAATCATTTTATTGGGGCTCATACAATTCATCACAATACATAGCTCAATTGTGTAAAGCACATCTATACATTTGTTGCCCTCATCATTC